>NW_004949097.1:15200432-15218124 GCF_000317375.1 Microtus ochrogaster | reverse complement strand
GAGAGAGAGAGAGAGAGAGAGAGAGAGAGAGAGAGAGAGAGAGAGAAAGGGATTCAGAGAAAGAGGGAGAGGAATGGAGAGAGGCGGGGGGGAAGAAAGGGAGATTTTTTTGGGGGGCCCTGTATTGTATTGAACTAATCTTACGTAACACATGTTTTGCTTCATATAAACTAAGGGTTCCTCCCAAGAGGCATACTTGAGACCAGGGGGATGTTCATGGTTACACCACTTGGCAGTGGTCGGTAGGTTTTGGTCTTATTCAGGGTTCTATCACATTAAGTAATGGTCAGACCTCTGATAGGGAAATGAACCCATTCACAGTAGCATCTTAGGAAGTTTGTAGATCTTGGCTTGTCACAAAATCTTGAAGGTATGGCCTGTGTTTGCCGTTTCTTACTCCCCTGACTCCATTTCTCACTCAGCGTCTGCTTTTAGTTTATTCTTTTTTTCTCTTTTCCTCACCTCACTTTTAACAGTAAGCTTCACTGCCAAAACTTTCTGAATTGTTCCCCAAAGAACACAGCAATCAAGACTGTCTTGTGGTGGTTACCGAGTGTGACGCCACCAACACTTGCTTTTATAGAACGGCAGAGTTTAGAACTGGAGGAGGTTTAACAGACAGACTGCCATCTGAACACCCTCTGTGTGAAGCGGAACTCAAATCCTTTCCCCTCTCGTGGGCTGAATCACAGCCCTGAAGACACCTGGGAGTCTTGAAAAAGGAGTGACAAGGTGGCGACGAGCTGAAGAATTAGCATTAGGGTTATCCGGTTCTGGGTTATCCTGTTGAGCTCTGAATGCAGTCAACTGTTGTTTGTATGTGTGTGCATATTTGTGTGTATACGGGTGCACATGTGTGGGGTGCATGTGCACACTTGTGCACCAGGATGCAGAGGTCAGGGGATAACCTAGGATGCCATTCCTCGGGCTCTGTTCACCTTTAACATTTTTTACCTTCATTTATTTATCTATTTATTTATTCATCTATTTTCTCTGTGTGTGCATGTGTGTGCATGTCTGCAAGTGTGTATGTGGGTACACGCACCATAGACCCCTCCTTGCTCTCTTTAAAACTCATTAATTGGTGTTATATGCATCTGTGTATGCACATACCTTCCTAAATATAATGTGCTCTGTCTATGTAATATAACTTGGATATATATTTTTAAGAAATTTTTATGTAGGGATTGACTCGTGCTTACAAAGCAAGTACTTTACTGACCAAGCCACCGCAGCAGCCTCACGTGTGTTTGTTTAAGAGAGGGGAAGATGGGGAGGCCCCACACGGAGAGAAGAGAAGGCGCTATGGCCAGAGATGGAGGCTCAGGGATATCAAGAGATCCCATCAGTGCTGGAGAGATGGCTTAGTATTTAAGAGCACTGTCTGCTCTTCCAGAGGGCCTGAGTTCAGTTCCCAGCAACCAAATGGTGGTTTACAACCATCTGTAATGATATCTGATGTCCACTTCTGGCCTGCAGGCATACATGCAGGCAGAATAGTGTATACTTAATAAGCAAATCTTTTTTTTTTTTAAAGAGATACCATCAGTCTCCCAAAGCGGAGAGATGCCAGAACTGGCTCTATGCAGTCCCTGGAAGGATCAATGTGGTGTCAATGCATAACTCTGGTTTTTGGCACATTTTTCAGACTTGTCTCCAGCCATGTGAGAGAAGAAGGAAGTCTGATACACAGCACCAGGTGCGTGGGACTTTGTCAAAGTAGCTCTCGGAACCGAATTCACTCTGAAACTGAGTTGCCTTCCTCCATCTTAGTTCAAAGTAGTTTTATATTTGTTAAAGTTAAAGCCTCCTTTTTTTTTGTTTAAACAGAAAAAGGGAAAATGATGTGGGAAGGTCTTATGTCAATCTGTTGATTTCATTGGTTAATAAAAAACCTGCCTTGGCCCATTTGATAGGTCAGCCCTTAGGTGGGTGGAGTAGACAGAACAGAATGCTGGGAAGAAGGGAAGTGAGCTCAGACACCATGCCGCCATGCCGCCCCTCTCCAGGGCAGATGCAATGAAGCTCCAGCCCAAGATGGATATACACTAGAATCTTCCTGGTAAGCCACCACCTTGTGGTGCTACACTCATTAGAAATGGGTTAATCAAGATGTGAGAGTTAGCCAGTAAGAGGCTAGAGCTAATGGGCCAAGCAGTGTTTAAATGAATATAGTTTGTGTGTTGTTATTTAGGGGCATAAGCTAGCAGGGCGGCCGGGAGCTGGGTGGCAGGAACGCAGCCCTCCTCCTTCTATACATAGGATCTCTGTAGGAGACATAAATTTCTTTATTATTATTATTATTTATTAAAGATTTCTGTCTCTTCCCTGCCACTGCCTCCCATATCCCTCCCCCTCCCCCAAACAACCCCCTCTCTCATCAGCCCGAAGAGCAGACCCAGTTCTGTGCCCTGTGGGGAGTTCAAGGACCTCCCACCTCCTTCCATGTCTAGTAAGGTGAACATCCAAACAGCCTAGGCTCCCACAAAGCCAGTACGTGCAGTAGGATCAAAACCCAGTGTCCTTGTTCTTGACTTCTCAGTTGTCCTCATTGTCTGCTATGTTCAGCAAGTCCGGTTTTATCCCAGGCTTTTTCAGACCCAGGCCAGCTGGCCTTGGTGAGTTCCCGAAAGAACATCCCCATTGTCTCAGTGTGTGGGTGCACCCCTCGCGGTCCTGAGTTCCTTGTTCATGCTCTCTCTCCTTCTGCTCCTGATTTGGACCTTGGGGTTGTAGTCTGGTGCTCCAATGTGGGTCTCTGTCTCTGAGGGGACATACATTTCATATGTCTTGCTTTATCTAGGATCTGTGATGGTGAGCTTTAATTGTCAACTTGACACAACCTGGAATCCCTTGGGAAGAGGGGATTGTCTCCACTGACCTGGTCTGTGAACACATCTGTGGGGCATTTTCTTAATAAGTTAACTAATGTGAGGAGACCTTGCCCACTGTGGGCGGCAGTATTCCCTAGGCGGGTTCTAGCGGTCCCTGCACTGTGTAAGAGTAGAGAACCCATGCATCCATGCTCTCTCTGCTCTTGGCTGTCCCTGACATGGTGACTTTCCCGCAATGATGGGCTCTCACCTGGAACTGTGAGGTGAAATAAGTCCTTTCTCCCTGAAGTCACTTTTTTGTCATGGCATTTTACCACGGCAGCAGAAAAGGAACTTGGACGTTGTTTTCCTTTCCCCCAACGGTGTCTTTTCATGAGCAGCTACTTTTGATAAAGTGAAATCCATGTGTCAGACTTTTCATTTCTTCTTGTCCCTATTTAAAATAACTTCTAAAAAAAAACCCCTATTCTTAGATCTAAAATCCATGTGGAACTGATTTCTATGTGTAGAGTGGAACTGGGGGGGGGTCCATGTATCATTGATCATCTACTTAAAGTGTGGTTGTTCCCCTCCTATGCTGTCTTTGTTATGAGCCAGTTGATTCTAAGAGTCATTTTTGGATTTCTAGGAAGTAGATGCTAAGATGGAATTTGGAGCAGAAGATTCATTGTGGGAAGAAAAGGTATATGAAAGAAAGTACAGAAAAAGCAGGAACCATCATACCTGTTACCTGTGAAAGGAGAAGGGGTGTGGCTACAGAAGAGGCTCAGACACACTAGAGCTGAGAAGATCGTGGCCAATTCAGCGAAGAACTCCAGGACAAAGAACCCCAGTCGGAAATAGTCCTGAGCTAGAGGAGCAGCTAGACCCCAGATTCCCATTGTGGGGTCACTGGCTGGCACGTTCAGGAGGAAGGTAACCTGAGCAATTCTGTAGAGACCCTGAAGGTGCCACTGCTCAGGTTCCCCATGGTAACCTAGGGAGATCTGAGTGAGAGAGGTGACAAAGGTGACACTGTGGCTTCCCAAGTGCAGCCTTGCATTACTTCATGTAGAGCCAATGCCACAGTTCCCACAGGCTTCCTGAGAGGAAGCTCAGAGTGGATGCTGGGAGGATGGACAAGGATCCCCATACTGTGGCTCTTTGTATTGCTTTGATCTAACTCAAGGTCATTAGTTTTCTGTTATTCCTTCTTAATTGTCAGCTCTGTAGGCATGGGTGGCTTCCTTGATGGTATGATTCAAAACCTCACTGAGTCTTAGTAGCCTCCTCGTCCCTCCAGCAGGGAATGCTCCAATTTGGAGAAAACAGACACACAGCAATGTAGATGGTATGTAGCACACAAAACCCATCAGCTTCTCGTCACCATATTCTTCCGGGTCAGGGCTTTTGCGCATGTCCACTCCTGGTCACACTGGGCAAAGATAAACACGTGGAAGTCCAGCGAGTCACTGGGTTCACACGTGTTCCACTTGCCTCATTGCACAGGGGAAACTGTCTTCATCCTGCTCATGCCCAATGGACTTGGTTAGGAGGCTGACTCCATTTCCCAACTGACAGTTCCTAAACTATGGCAGTGTTTACTGGCCAGTGAATCCTCTGCTTTGTCCCTTGTCTGTAGATGGAGACCTTTAAGCGTATAGGACTCATGGTTTGGGGGACAGGAGTTAGCAAATTCTCCACGGGACGTGAAGGATGACTGAAGTGGGATGATTCATGCTTCCACGCATTGTCTTCCTGAGTGGTTGTACTCCTCCCACTGGGCTGTAGTACACTGAGGTCGCTAAAGGAGAGCTTTTCAAACCTCCGAGGCCATTGGGTGCACACGGTGTGTATTGAACCGGATGCTTCTGCACGGTGTGCCATGATACCAGCATTCCACATGGCCACAGTCTACCCAACACCTACCGGGCTTTGCAGAGGGCCAGGGATGCATTCCGTGTTGCGTGGAATCGGGCATACTGTGAGCCTCTGCGTGGCGATGCTGCTGAGGTTCTGCCTTCCTCAAAAGCAGACAGAGAGCTGGAATAGCTGTCAACTCCTGCCTGATAAAGCACTACCTTCCCAAGGCAGACTGGGCCTGTGAACTTGGCACTGAGCAGTCTGTATTCCAGGAGCACAACTTCTGAATTATGTAGTCTTATAATAGCTTTTGGGGGTTCACAGAAATTCTGCAATGGTGGAAGGTTTTTGAAATGCTTCCTTTTGTCACCTAGACATGAAAGAATGCACAGGCAGCAGTGAAATGTTCAATCTAACTATGACATTAAATTTAAGACTTTCTTACCCTTGTTTTTAATGCATGTGCTTGATGGAGGAAGGTCATTGGTTAAGTAATAAAGAAACTGCTTGGCCTCATAGGTTAAAACATAGGTGGGAGGAGTAAACAGAACAGAATGCTGGGAGGAAGAGGAAGTGAGCTCAGAGACGCCATGCTCCACTCTCCCAGGCAGACGCTATAGCTCTGCTCTCTGAGGCAGACGCATGAAGCTCAGACCCAGGATGGACGTAGGCTAGAATCTTTCCTGGTAAGACTGATGCTACACAGATTATTAGAGATGGGTTGATCGGGATATGAGAATTAGCCTGTAAGGGCTAGAGTTAATAGGCTAAGCAGTGTTTAAAAGAATACAGTTTGCCGGGCGATGGTGGCGCACGCCTTTAATCCTAGCACTCGAGAGGCAGAGGCAGGCGGATCTCTGTGAGTTCGAGACCAGCCTGGTCTACAGGGCTAGTGCCAGGACAGGCTCCAAAGCCACAGAGAAACCCTGTCTCGAAAAACCAAAAAAAAAAAAAAAAGAATACAGTTTGTGTGTTGTTATTTCGGGGCATAAGCTAGTCAGGCGGCTGGGGTGCAGGGGATGCAGCCCCACCGCTCCAATTACTACATGTGCTTAACTATAAGTTTATATAATTTAATTTTTGGTATTAGTTGTGTTTAACCACTGGATTTCAAAATTCCTGATTATTTAACATTCAGCTCTGTAAACCAGCACAAAGCAAGACTGCTGCCTCTGCTGATGTGAGCAGGATCCTGAGCCCGTTGCTCCCGTTATAAATCACAGCGCCGTTTTGATCCTCCCAAGCTCACGTATGGGTGGACTTGACAGATTCTGGATGACAAATGGACCATTCTGGCACTTGAATTCTCTGAGTCCCATGAGCCTAGGCCACCACCTCTACCATTTGATTACTACCAATGGTGAAGACTTCTCTGCACTGAGGTCTCCGTCAGAGCGTGGCCAACACATGCACTTTATTTTTCCACCTTTAACACAGGGGGACTTGAACCACAGCCTGGTCCCACCCATAGTCCATTTCTGCTATAGGCCTTTCTAAGCTGTCATCCTGATATGGGGCTGGAACAGTGTCCCCGTAACAACCAGGAGAACCCCAGCCTCTTCTTTATATGGAAGATGCCAGATGGAGCCATTTTCTCATCCTTACTTTCTTGATGTATGTTTACAGAGGCCTTCAGACTAACTGATCAGAGGGGAAGGGAAAACAAAATCTGAGAAGTAAGTAAGTTGCCTTTCAGAAGACAGTTGATCTCTTGGTGCCTGTTGCTTTGGTGCAGGTTTGGGCTGTACCCCAAAGGTACCCAAGATCTTCTAAGTTGCTGCACAGGAGGACCGTGAAGTCTCTGATCTTAGATGGGGGTAGAGTGACCTCCAGGTTTGACATCTTTTTATTTTTTTGGGTTGGGAGCAGCTTCAAGGATGGGAAGAACAAGGTCCATCAAGAGACCAGCAGGTTCCTTCTCATCAAACAGCTTGACCATTGGTGACAATGTTTATCAAGGCTTAGCAATCACCTTGGTGACACATGCCTGTCATTGCACCACTTGGATGGCTAAGGCAGGAGACCCATCCTTGGTTACATAGTGAGTTCCAGGTGACCCTGTCTACAAGCAAACAAATAATCCTTAAAATATGCAAAATGTCAGAGGGCAGAAATGAGGAACCTTCATGGCTTCCCAACCCAAACGAGTGCATCACACTTGCTGAAGGGACACCAGTGTACCAGAGCGTACAGCTCTGGTCGGCCTTGCTCTTCTCCCACATCCCTCTGTCTTGCTAAAAGCCCATTAAACTACATTCCTAAAGCTAGCCACCAAGGTCAATTCCCTTATTTGAGCATTTCTTCCTCCTGAGGCTGGCTACCAAAGTCCAGCAATCAGAAGGCCTCATTGATTCCCCTATTAACTTGCCCAGTTAAAATTAAACACCTCATCCTAACATGTGGTTTCCACCTTTGCCTTTATAAACCGCCATTTGCCTATGTGCCATGACTGTCTCTCTCCTCTATCCAGAAGCTTTGGATATATCCCCAAAAGTGGTATTGCTGGGTCTTGAGGAAAGTTGTTTTCTAATTTTTTGAGACATCACCACACTGGTATCCAAAGGGGCTATACTTGCTTGCAGTCCCACCAGCAATGCAGGAGTGTTCCCTTTACCCCACAACCTCTCCAGAATAAGTTGTCATCAGTGTTTTTGATCTTGACCATTCTTACAGGTATAAGATGGAATCTTTTGAATCATCTTTAAATTTGCAGGCTAATGGATGGAGCTAGAAAACATTTTGAGTGAGGTAACCCAAATACAGAAAGATAATTATCACATGTACTCACTCATAAGTAGTTTTTAAACATAAAGCAAAAACCAGCCTACAAAACATAATCCCAGAGAACCTAGACAACAATGAGGACTCTGAGAGAGACTTACATAGATCTAATCTACATGGGAAGTAGAAGAAAACAAGATGTAATGAGTAAATTGGGAGCATTGGGACTTTGGGGGAGGGTTTAAGGGAAGGGGAAAGGCAGGGAGGGAATCAGACAAAAATGTAGAACTCAATAAAAATAATTTTAAAAAATTACAACTACAAAGTCATTTGCTGCCATTTTAACTTTTTTTTCCTGCCTAATAAAGAATCTCTTTTGAATACAGGTGTTTGGGTGTGATTTGTGCCTAATCCGGGGTTTGGGAGGGAAACTCCTGCTATCTGGAGGTCTCCTTCACTTGCAATGAAAGGATCTGGCCCATCATATGCTTAGGGCAGTTCATAACAAACCGTTTCTCAGAACAGCACTGTACTCCCTTTGCTGTGAGTCTCACAGGCAGATCAGGATAAAGGGCTGTCTATTCAGATACATGGAGCAACAGATGCTGGCTACGGCTAATTTATTAATTGAATAGTTTGTGTTTATAAAGATGTCCTTTGCACTGTTCATGGTGTTTTGGGCACCGGCTGACTTTAAGGATCAAACGTTTTGTTTTAAGGTATGTGTTTTGTAGGCTTAATACCATCTACATTGCTGTTGTGTAACTATTTTCTGCAGGAGAAAGCTCTTAAGACTCAGGAAGCTTTTAAGACTCAGATATACTGCAGAGTTCACAAGGTCACAAGCCACCTTGCCTCCCAGATCTCCCCAGTCAATGTTATAAAATCAGTAAGCAGTAGCTAGTGACAAGTCACCCATGCTGGGGTGGGCTTTTTAGGGATGTGGCTGTTGTGGATGACTTCTACTCTTGTGAGGAATCCCAGTAAGCTCTCAGGTCATCAAGCTGGACTTGTGTAGAGTGTTTCTTTGGTTGGTTGGTTGTTGGTGCTTTATCTGGGTTGAAGAAGAAAAACCATACACCAGTTGCCTTGTCACTCTTGAGCAAATTTATGGCCGAGATGAAAACTGGTTTGAAGACCCTAGGCTTACTGCTGGCTCAGTGCTGTGCCATGCTAGGCTGCCATATGTTGGGAGACATCTTTTGGGGGTGACTTTTGCCTCAATCCTAGCCACGGTGAGTTCATACACTCTAGGGTAGGGGTGTAAAGGTTAGAAATGTTAGGTAGGAGAAACAGAGATAAGAAAGAGTCACAGAGACATAGGATGGTCAGGAGGGCAACTCAGAGGATCCTGCATGCTGAATTCCAAGTTCTGAGTTCTGAGTCTGCTTATTTTTCCATACACTTTTATACCCCAATACGAAGGGGGAAAGAAGGCAAAAGACTGCTTTAACATGATACAAAGGACAACCAGAACAGTCACTTGCCCCAATACTTGAGACACTGAGTCATTATTTCTTGAGAAAAACATTATGTTGTTTAAGCAGTAAACCCACCCTAGACCATCCTAAAGGCAATCCCTCCCTAGGTCAAACTTCCTATTTCAAAAGAAGGAGTAGAAGCATGCTTGAATTCTCTGACCTTTGGTCAGGGTGGAGTGGATCTACCACTATGTGCCACCTTAATGTCCAACACACCAAGTAACCACACCCTAGGTGTTGCCAACAACTTGGAGCAAGCTCAAACTCCGACTTTCAGACAAGGAGGAACAGGCTCACGTTATTGGGCCTCCACGGTGCTGTCTGTTCACATACTAGAGCCATGAATATGATGAGAACATAGAATAAATGATCACACACACAATAAAAGCTGATTCATTATTGTGTTTCTTTCAGAATTGAATGTTCTACTTTAATTGAAATTGTGTTAAATGATCAGAATTCCCCCAAACAAAACTACTTTTTAAATCTTTGTAAATAATTAGTTGGGTCTTTGTAGTAGCTTCTTTTTATTATTATTATTATCCAAGATTGCCTGTATCATGTATTTAGGACCCACTCTTTTCTAATTAACTGCTGTTATCTTTATAAGTAAGAATAAGAACCGTAGCTTTCATTCTAAAATTACAAGACCCTAGACAATATAAGCAGCAAGGATCCTTTCTGTTTCCTACCATGTTGTTCTAAATTTGTATTTTTATCACTCTTCCTTTATATTGTCAGTATTTTGAATGTAGAATTCTTTGATGGGTAACAAAGAAAGTTAGCATGGTATTCTTCAAACTACAAAGAGTGATGTGACCGGTACATATTTAGAGCTATTGAAATCCAAGCACTGCTGTGCTGTGGGCAGAGTTATTTGTCCAAGTAAGTGGATGTTTTGGCTGTGTGACCTGCCTTGGATCATGTGCCAAGGTAGCGGTAGGAAGCCAATGCCACATGCAGGATGCCTGGAGATAACTAATGCTGAGCCTGCTGGGTACAGAGAGGCTTTACAAGGACATGTGCGCTTGGCATTTGTGAAGAACGTATTTTCAAAACTTCAGCCTCCTTTTTCCTACAACTCCTTGGTCATGAACCGGTGATTATGAAGTCATCCCGGTTCCTGTTTTCCTTTCTCCCGCAGTCAGCTTTCATGCAGTTTGTAAGCAAGAGACATAGCTCTCTCTAAAAGTATTGTGCTATAAGTGCGAGAATTATGGAGGCACCCAAGCACTGGTTCTGAAATCAAGGAGTCAGGACACCTTGCATCAAGACAGCAGCCACTATCACAGTTAGCTGTCGCCTGCCCATGCTTACTTCGTACAGGGGAAGGCTCAGGAGTGGGGCTTTCAACCCACAACGGCTTTGGTAGTAATGGAATATATTAGAGACTTAGTGGTTACAGGGATTCTTAGAGATAAAAACTAAACCAGGAGAAATGGCTCAAGCCTGTCAACCCAGTTACTCTGGAGACAGAATAGGAAGAGTCCAAGTTCAAGGTCAGTTTGGGCCACAGAGCAAGTTCAAAGCCAACCTGGGCAGCAGATTGAGATCCTGCCTCAAAATAAGAAACACAAAGAAGAGAGCTTGAGTGTAGTTCAGTGGTAGAGTGCTTGTTTATCGTGTGCGTAGTGCTGGGTTTGATCTCCAACAAAACAGACACAGATACACACACACAGAGACACACAGACACACAAACACAGACACAGACACAGACACACACACACACACACACACACACACACCCCTATCATCCATCCATCCATCCATCCATCCATCCATCCATCTATCCATCCATCCATCATCTTTCTTTCTTTTCCTCCAAACAGAAAGAAGTCTTGTTGGCCATGACTATAAAGTCTATGGATATTTATCAGTTAAGCTATTTATCATAAATCAAGTGAGTTAATTCACTGTTCCAAGACTTTGTGAAAACGCAGTCAAAGCACCTTAACTGGGAGCAGTTCATGGTATCTATAGCTCAAGCTTTTTTTTTTTTATTTTTTAATAAAGGCCAGCTTTAAACAGAAAACAGCCTTGGAAGCCAGATGCAGTGTTTCCTACAGGAGAGGTTCAGAGACATACCTCCCTTCTCTGAATTGTTCATAGGGTAATTGTTCATAGCTTTTCGTAAAAGGATGAGAGAAACAAGCACCACTATTTAGTTAGATCTCAACAAGCTTCCGATGGCCTTCTCAGATATCAAGAGATAGAGTGGGGTATCAAGTTGCTGAGCAAGTGTGGTGGATTCTAGCTGTGTACTCTCAACAAGATGGACAGATGGTTGAGCTGTTGGTCTGTATGTCAACAATGCACACTTGATTACAGATCATTGTGCAGTTTGGGGGATAGACGAGATGGAGAGGGTTTAAAGACTTGCTATTGTTCCTCCTCTAATTCTCACTGGTCCACATGAGCAACCAATAAAGACAAAACGAGATTAGAGTGGGTGCTTCATGATTTCTTTTCATAGCGTGTTGCAGGAGGTCCTTCCGCTCCTCCAGCCTATAGACGCTGAGATACCAGTCCATTGGGGCGTGGTCTCTCTCCCTTTAAAAAAGCGGCTACTTCCCTTCTCGCTTTCTTCGCTTCCTGCTCCGTTTCCGGCGACTAGACTCCTTCCTGATTGCGCAGAGGGCTGTTGTCTGGGACGGTTATCTGTAAGTTTTTTCCACTTTAAATAATACCACCTTATTAATCATAATTCCAAACTGCTGTGGGATTGTTTGTGACTTACGCCTTCAGTACTGACAAGGAAAAATAACATGGGATACAAGAGTAAGTACTTTATACCCCCTTCCTGCAAAAAACAAACAAACAAAAACAAACAAAAAAACCCCAAACTCTCAAATGCTCTAAACAGCCTGCTATGGTCTGAATGTCCAATCTTGAAAAATGAGTGTGTCAAAACTGAACTTCTAAAGTTTAATTGGGGGGGGTCTTGGCTAAAGTAATTAAATCTGGATGGTAGAGCATATTGGTGGGATCGGTACCCTTAAAAAAGAAGATTCTAGAGCTAAGATGGCTTAGCAGCTAGGAGCACTTGTTTTTGCAGAGAGCCTGTGTTCAGTTCCCTGCACACACACAGCATCTCACAACTATAACTCCGGTTCCAGATGCCCTATTTGGAACACCTTAGACACTGGGCACATGCATAGTGCAAATGAGTACATACATAGGAAAAACACTCACGTATATAAAAAGCCTGTGAGGACACAATGAGAAGATGTTACCCATGAGAAAGTAGACCCCACCACACACCGAATCTGATGGAACCTTGACCATGGACTTCTAAGACTCCGGAACTGTAAGAACTCATCTCTGTTATGTGTAAATTGCCCAATCTATGGCATTTTGTTATAACAATGCCAACGGATGAAGACAACAAGCCACAACCATCATATTAAGAGGTGTATATTTTATATTTAACAGAATCATAGTGCATTTATGCACTGGTTATATTTGTAATGACAACTTAATCTGCAATAATTTTTAAACACTTTATAGCTTTTCCTATAAAGAAAAATTAACTCATATGTCTACTTTGATATAGAGAAATAAATAATAAACAAAAGAATGTCAAGCATGGAAAGGTGTTTTGCTAAAATAGAATGATGTTGAGGGACACAGGTTAAGTGTTATCTTAGGATTACTATTGCTGTGATGAAGCACCATAGCCAAAACAACTGGGGGTGGAAAGGGTTTATTTGGTTTACACTTCCATACCACTATTTGTTATCAAATGAAGTCAAACTCAAACAGGGTAGGAACCTGGAATCAGGAGCTGATGCAGAGCCCACGGAGGGGTGCTGCCTACTGGCTTGCTCCCCATGGCTTTCTCAGACTGCTCTCTTATAGACCCCAGGACCACCAGCCCGGGCGTGGCACCACCCACAATGGGCTGGCCCCCCCCACAACAATTACTAATTAAGAAAATGTCCTACAAGCTTGCCTGCAGCCCAATCTTATGGAGGCATTTTCTCAACTGAGGTTTCCTCCTCTCAGATGACTTTTGGTGTGGGACAATTGCCTGTATTCTGTCAATTATATTTTAAATAAATGCTGATTGATCAGTAGACAGGCAGGAAGTAAAGGAGGGACAATCAGACAGGAAGTAGAGGTGGGTCAAGGAGAACAGGAGAATTCTGGAAAGAAGGAAGCCCATCTCTCAGCAGTCCTGGCCCAGCCACAGAAGAAGCAGGATGTGACTGCCTCGCTGAATAATGTACTGAGCCACGTTGCTAACATAGACAAGAATAATGGGCTAATATAAATTATAAAGAATTAATAAGAAGCCTGAGCTAATTGGCCAATCAGTTTACAGTTAATGTAGACCTCTATGTGATTTCTTTGGGACTTAATGACTGCAGGAACTGGGCAGGACAGAAACCCTGACAACAGACTTTAGCTTGTGTCAAGTTGACATAAAACTGTTCAACACATGTGGATTCCAGGAGAAGAGGGGATATAAGATGAGGTTGTTTACATTTTTATAAATCAAAGGGCAAGAGCTTTGGTTGTTACTGTCTTTAGACACCACTGGGTGTGGGTATTAACAGTATCTTTGTAGTAGTAGTAGTAATAATAGTTGTTGTCTTGAGTAGTTTTTACTCAAAGAATTAAAAAAACTGCACATAAATGGAAAAGCAGCAAGGGTTTTATTTAAAGAGATAGCACAAGTCAGGCAAGAATATAGCAGGCTACTTGGGCCAGAGTGGTCACGAGTACTGGTTACTGTTTGAGGCTTTCCTTTGTTGGTGTCAAGAAGGAGTTGGTTGCTAAGTGTGTGTGGTTATCTGTTTTGATTGATAATCTTGGGTAGTAAGTGTTCCACACATAGTTCCAATTATCCCAATTTTAATGATTTGCATGCCCCATCATGCATAGGCATAAGGTGATCCAAAGGGGATTTATCCTAAAAGTTCACTTGGTGGACACGTTTGCCTTATTTTCATGCATTCCAGACTTGTTCAGGCTGGATTCACCCCTGCCTGTCTAGTTCTCAGGTATGCTACTGGATATTTCAGAATGGAAAGTAAACGTAAGAGGTGAATTGTTAGGGTGCTGATGAGGAGAAATTAATTACTCTATTGCTTGCAGAGGGGCGTGGACACAGCTGTGGGCAGGGGAGGGTCCCAGCGAAGTGAGGGGTGTAGGCACAGCTATGGGCAGAGAAGTGGAGGGGTGTGTAGCTGAAGGCAGGGGAGAGTTCCAGGTTGGGAAAAAGACTTGGGTAATTTAAGTCAAGTAGAGTCCCAGGTTGCCAATCTACACTTTTAAAGTGATATTTCATTTGTATTTTAATACACAAAGCTTTCCTGAAGTTCAGAGAGTAAAGCAGCCACTCTGGTAGCCTTACAGACCAGGCAGTGGTGGCACACACTTTTAATTCCAGCAGCCACACTAGCTTGCCATAGAAACCAGGTGGTAGTGGTGCACGCCTTTAATCCCAGCACTAGAGAGGAATATAAGACTGGAGGAGACAGCGCTCAGTCTCAGTCTCATTCCGAGATTCCTGGAGGCAGGATCACCATTTCAGACGGAGGTAGAGGTAAGAATCAATTTCTGGCGGTTTTGCCTTCCTGACATTCAGGATAAACTTCAATTTCTGCCTCTGGGTTTTTATGAATTGTGCTATACACCACGCTTGCCTGCCTCACCTAGAAAGAGTCATACCGCTGTTTCATGTTGCTACACCAGGACCTACTACAGTCCCTGCATTGGCCTCTTTTCAATGAATTAAACTTACAATGAAAACTTTAAAATACCAGTTTTAAACAGCCAAATCTAGCATATAGTTAAAACATTCTAGGAAACACATGAGGAGAAAAGTTCAAAGGGGGTGATTCTAAATTTGATAAAGGGTCCAGTGGAATTTGTGTACATAATATCTTCCTGTTTTCTCCCCATAGAAAAATCTGTGCTGCCAATTCATACATGCCAAAGAAAAGAAACCCTTTCAGTATGGATTTTATTAGGAGTGCTATAATAAACCATCACATACTGGGTTGCCAAAAAAAAAAAAAAAAAAGTCACAGAAGTTAAAGAGCAACAAAAGAGCTATAGAGACATCATAAACGAAACGCATGCTCTCAGTTTCGTTCTGTACCAAGGGAGAAAAAGCTACAGAGAAACCCTGTCTCGAAAAAAAAAAAAACACGACAAAAAAAAAAAAAAAAAGGTCACAGAAGTGTATTGAATCACAGATCTGAAGGTCAAAAGAAAAAACAACAACAACAGCAACAAAGCCCAACACTGTTTATGGAACCATATTCTCAATTGCCAGAGAGGTAAATATGCTATGTCTGGCTCTTCAGGCAATCAGGCAGGCAGGCAGGCAGGCAGGCAGGCAGGCAGGCAGGCAGGCAGGCGCTCCTTGGCTTTTAGATATGATACTTCAATTTTGTAACCACCTCTCTATGTGTCTTCATGTTGTCTTATCTCTCTGAGCATCTGTCTCCAAATTTTGTAAAGAAACTATCATTAAACCAGAGTCCATCTTTACCAACCTGGTGCTTTAGTTTAACTTTAATTAAGCCTTTAACTGTGCAATTTAAAATACAATAGTTTGAGACGCTTAGGGTTAGAACTTTAACATGTATCTTGGGAGATAACTCACCCTAGAACTTTGATCTTGGTTAGTGAAACATAAAGATGCTCAGCATCGAAGCAAAAGTAGGAAATTCATAGCATGAGACACAGAAGTTGCAGTGGAGGTCTGCGATTCTGTGCCATTCGCCCCTAGATGGAATGTCAGCAGAATAAAACTCTGTGGGGCGTAAAGGAAAAAAAAGAAAGAGAGAAAATCCCTGCTAATAGTAAAGACAATGAGTGGGAGAAAGAAACTGGGCTGGCCGCTACTTTCCCAGGCCAAAGCCTGTGAGGAGGGAACTGCATCCAACCAGAGGAAGCTCATCATCTCACAAACTGCGAACTCTACCGGTCTCTGCTAAGGAGACGTTCTGTTACTAAAAGGACCGTTCAGGAAGGTCCCGGCATACACGGGGACTAACTGAGAAGAATCCACGGAATCACAATGAAAGGGCAGAGTAGTGTGGGAGGTGGAGCCTGGTTCAGCCGAGCAGGTTCGAGAAGACCTTTGTAGGAGGGTGGGAGAGGAGAAGAAAGAGGGGGAGATGATGTGTCTGGGAAATCAAATTACACCGTGAAGTGAAAAACAGGAACTCTTCAGAGACGATCCTTGATCAAATTTCTGAGGAGGCAGCCATGAAACAGCACAGCAGAGGGGCATGTTGGAGGTGACTGAGCAACGGAAGCATGAAATTAAACTCTTGCTTTGGTCTTTTGAGACAGGATCTTGTCCTACAGCCAGACCCTTCTAGAGCTAACAGGACTCTTTCTGCCTTAGCCTCCAAGTGCTGGGATAATTAAGTCAAGTGTAATGTATTTATCTACAGATTTATTAGATAATCAAAGTAAGCCCCGAACAGCACTCACTTAAACCTTCAGTTAATCAGATGGCATTTACAAGACACCCAAGGATATTCATTGCTTTGGGCTCCACATCCTTGGTTTGAAAGATACCAAAATACCGTATGAATTTTTTTTATAAGTGGTTCCATTTAATAACATGATTAGTGAGATTATTTTTTTTTTAAAAAATTGTTTACAGACAATAAAGACAAGCAGTTCATTATAAAACAACCACAAATTTTTTCCTTACCACAAAGACGTTTTTATCTTCCTAGATTTTATGTTACTGTCAGCCTGTGCGCTGCTCTGCCCAGTAGAATGCAGGAGAATTGATGATTGGGCTGGAGGCATAGCCCAGTGTGGAGCGCTCACTTCTCATGTGCAAGACCCTGTGTTCACTGCTCAGCACCATGGGGAGAAAAGAAAAGTGAGGATGGGCAAGCCTGGGGTACAAGAATCTTCTTACACCTTTCCTCTCTTTGATTTTTTTTTTTGATTTCATTTTCCTCTCTTCCTGACACCTCCACACGAACAAGCTCAGATCTTCTGCTAGAGGATGAGAAGGTACAAGGCCATGTGAAGCAAGGATGGATGGCCCTCCATGAGCCCTCAGACCTGTGACAGAGTCTCCCTGAAGTCAGCAATAGTGATCTCGCAGCAGCTCAAAGATGCACAAATGAACAAAAATGAGATGGAAGAGCTGCCCAGGGGAACGCAGCCCTAGCTGCCCAGCGGAACGCAGCCCTAGCTGCCCAGCGGAACGCAGCCCTAGCTGCCCAGTGGAACGCAGCCCTAGCTGCTGACCCAAGCAATGCTGTGCTAGGAATATTCTCCATCTTTTTTCATTTTAGAGCCATCAAGCCTTGAGGCGGTTCATTATCTAGTAAGAGCTCACAGGTTCACGGTGCTCAGGATAAAATCTTATTCATAGGCACACAGCTAACTAGCACTGAAAACTTATGAAGACAAACTCAGTAGGAGAATACATCCCTCAACGTCACTCATATTCAAACTGTTCAGTTGTACAGAAGCTGACATGAAAAGGCCAGAATTTTAAGTATACTTAGGTATAGTATGACATTTATGACATGTTGCATGACAAAACTTTTCCTGCGGAGGTGCAACACACACGTCTACTAACCCCAGGTAGGGAAACCAAGACAGAACAAAGCACGGATACTACAATAGTACAACTTGATGAACCATGAATTTTGTTGGGGTTACTTACAAGAATATGGGTGAGGCTTACTTACAGGAGCAGAAATGACTCAATAACAGCTGCATCACCATGGCCCACCCCAGCATGGGTGACAGCTCAAAGAGATGGAAACCTGCAGCTCACTGCACAGCCTGCAGACAGCTCACTGCACAGCCTGCAGA
>NW_004949097.1:15196288-15200332 GCF_000317375.1 Microtus ochrogaster | reverse complement strand
CAGCTCACTGCACAGCCTGCAGACAGCTCACTGCACAGCCTGCAGAGAGTTCACTGCACAGCCTGCAGACAGCTCACTGCACAGCCTGCAGACAGAGAGCTCACTGCACAGCCTGCAGACAGAGAGCTCACTCCACAGCCTGCAGAGAGTTCACTCCACAGCCTGCAGACAGAGAGCTCACTGCACAGCCTGCAGAGAGTTCACTCCACAGCCTGCAGACAGCTCACTGCACAGCCTGCAGACAGAGAGTTTACTGCATAGCCTGCAGACAGAGAGCTCACTCCACAGCCTGCAGACAGCTCACTGCACAGCCTGCAGACAGCTCACCAGGTTGGAGACTATCCTTCCCAAGCACCTCAGCTGGCCTAAATCTCTGTCAAGCAGTTCAACTGGCTTCTACTTCTCGAAGGCAGCTGGTCTGGTCTCAGTTTTCCTTCCTTAGAGCCTTGCTTGCCTGAGAGTCTTTGCTGCTTGGCATGAATGGCAGGCACTCTCAGCTGGGCCTATTGAATGTGGTCAGTTTCAGGGACTTCCTGAGCTATTTTGAGTTGTTTACTTTCTTGCTTAAGGAGCTTCTCTGAAGGATGGAATGTTTCAATTTCAGAGGAAGCTGTTACACAACAAGTTATAAAGATCTAGGTTATCCAGAGAAAACACAGGGACTTTTCTGATTCAGCAGCACATAAATTCCTTCGGTGGTTTTCTTATTACTATTTTTTATGTAGTCCATGTTGTCCTCAAATTAGTGATTCTGCTGCCTCAGCCGCCTGAGTCTGGGATTATAGGCTTGCATCACAATGCTTGATGAAAAATCCATTCATGAACACATTTGGACCAATGGGATGATGCATGTTTGTAATCCCAGGGTGAGGAGGCAGAGATAGGAGGACCACAAATTTGAAGTATCATGAAATACATGGAAAAATAGTTACAAAGCCTAAATTATAACAATAAAAAGTTATTTTTATCTGCTTTGGCCTTAGGTTCACTTTAAGCGTATTACCTTTCTGCTTGTACCTCCCAGGTGTTTTGGTTACAGACATCATTACCACTCTTGGTCAGATTTTAATCTTTTAAGAGTAGATAAGTGAAGACTAGTCAAGAATTTCATCTTGCTTTCAGAGTTTAGTGCAATTAGAAATTCTATTCCTACTTTTATTTAGAATTGGAAATTTCAGTTAAGAGCTGAAACTGGGGTGGAGGTTGGTGTGCACACCTTCAGGGACTGACAGTGACTCAAAGATCATCCAACCAGAAGCCCTTCTCTGTTGCAGGCCGCTGTCTTTGCAAATGTCCGTGAGAGAGGTGGTGACCGGGATGTGTCTCCACAGATGCCCTTGCCCTCTCTTCATGCAGTGGATGGGTAAGTGTTGACGACAGGGCTTTCTGCGGAGCTTTCGCATCGAGGAGCCCAGCAGATGGGTAATTGAACACTCAGTCGTGCACCGTTTAAATTGTCTGACCTCGGGGTCTGGCATTAAGCAAATAACAATGAAATCAGATGGTCGAGTGAGGCTGTCCTCATAGGTGATGGGGCCCCTGGGTATTTGGAGAGCAGCCTGGTCAGCCAAGCTGTTCTTGTTGTCTCTCAGAGCAACTGTGGCAGATTTAGGCAATTGGCCATTTGTAAATCACTGGCTGCACTTTTGACACCTATTTCCTGACCATCAGTTAATTCAAAGCTGGGAGATTTTTCACAGGCAGAGAGGCAGCCGTAAATGATCCCTCTTGCTCCAGTGGTTAGCACTCACCCCAAAATCAACTGGTCATGGCTGATGGGTTCATGTGGGTTACTGCTGGGTTTTAGTTACTTTTAATATGAGTTTTAAAATCACTGTGTGTGTGTGTGTGTGTGTGTGTGTGTGTGTGTGTGAGCGTGGGGTGGGGATGGCGTTACTTGAGGTTTTCTAACCTAGCACCACTTCCTGTCTGTTCTTTGCCTTCTGCTTGTGGATGTAACCAGCTGCCTCCTGTTGCCACCATGCCTCACCCACCATGATGGGCTGTAGACCCTTGAGCTGTAAGATATTGTCAAATATTTGGTCACAGCAACGGGAGAAGTAACGGATCCACCTACCACATATATTTATTACAGTAGTAGATCCAGAGATTTTGAAAGTGGTCAGAGGGGAGTTCTGGGGGTCCTGTGGAACCACCTTAAACTATAGTCCCAGTCTTCCATTTGCCACCAGGCTCTCATCTGTAACAATCCACATAGACTATGTGGATGCCAACTTCGCTTCATGCCTATTGGGTCTAAAAAAATCTTTATATCGTCCCTCAACACAGTTTCCAAAGGAAATGAACACTGATCAGTGTGGTCTCCTCCCTCTGTCCATCCACCGTGCCATTACAGGGTGAAGTACTTGATATGCATCACAGTGACCAAAATACCATCCAAGCAATTTAACTAAGAAAAGACTTATGTCTTGTGGCTTCAGAGAGTTTTAGTTCATGGACTTTTGGTCCCAAGAGCTTGGGCAGGACATCATGGTGGCCGGAGAGTGTAGTGGAGAGCTGGTCACATCATGGCTGACCAGGAAGCAGCTAGGACAGCAGGAATCCTGGGCCCAACTGCCAAGTATCAAAGACTCACTTCTTTTCCACAAGCTAAGCCTCACCCCCAAATCAAACAGCATCATGAGAAGAAGCTTTCAAGATGAGACTTTGAAGTTCACTTCATGGGGTGTTAGGGAGTCCCTCCGCACACTTGCTCTCTTTCTCCACCAGTAGGTTCTGTGTAGAACTTGCTCATGATTCTGCAAGGATTCTTGACGTTTTGGGGGGGGGGGATAGAAGACGATCTCCTCAGACTCCTGTTAAGCCATGCTTGAATTATTCCGGTGGTACAAACTTGAATAGTTTTCTTGTTGGTTGCCCATCTACTTAGCCTGTTGGACGTGTTCTTCTCCTAACTACGTCAGGTTCTCAGGGTCCAGTCTTGGTGCTCATTATGATAATTGCTCTCAGCTGGGTTTTGACAGCTGGTTGCCACCCAGTGGCCTCTGCCGCTCTGAGACAATGTGTTCCACGTCAGTGAGCATAGCAGATGCTGGTCTTTCCTCCTGTCACTCCTGGCTTCAAGACATGTGGTATGCTTTAGTATGTCCTCAGGCCTTCTTGAAGAGCACAGTCGTCTGGCAGGTTCCCAGACTCTGCATTGTATATCCTTGCTGCTTCGCCTTTCTCTCAACATTTCCCAGGGCCAATTAGCTAATTCTTACATTTCTATCTTGCATGTCATGGATTGTTGCAGACCTTTTCTGTGTCTCTTAAGAGTCTAGAAGGCAGAAAGGTCACAGCTTCTCTTTCTTTGTTTCCTCCCCAAGCACGTTGGATATTGTTTCCCTGAGGAATGTTCACAGATTGACGATCTCATTTCATCTATCAGGGCCCTCAGGATACAGCTCCATGTGTACTTTTGCTGTGGGTACCGGGTGATCTATCTCAAAGCAGCTTTAGGGCACAGCCTGCTAACTAAGGAGAGGCTGCATGTTATCCAGAGGGAAGGACTTCAGTAGTTCTCCCAACAAGGATGGGGGGATCATTTCCAGATAAGGAGGAGTAGGCTTCTATAGCGTCCATAGTGCTATTGGGACTCTGATCTAAGGGTTTCAAATATAGGGGCCATCTATTCAGATGTTTCTCCCTACCCAAGGTCTGGTGTTGGCCTGGTGGACTTGGGAGTTGACATCTTTTACAGAGTAGTCCCTCTGGTAGTTAAGTTCTGGGTCTTGTCCTCAGCTTCATTCATCTTCTGCAGAGAGTGAAGCCTCTGGGAAGGCTTCCCTGCTCTCCTATCTGTCATGAATATCTTGGCCATGGTGAGTATTCATTATCCTTATTTCCAGTGCAGTTTCTACCAAAGCAATAACCAACCAATTCCATGACAGGAAATCCTCATTGCCGACTTGATAAAATTTGGAATCACCTAGGAGACATACTCTGTTGGTGCCTGTGTGGATTCTGGAATCGCCTAGGAGACACACTCTGATGATGCCTGTGTGGATTCTGGAATCGCCTAGGAGACACACTCTGATGGTG
>NW_004949097.1:15186844-15196128 GCF_000317375.1 Microtus ochrogaster | reverse complement strand
CCTAGGAGACACACTCTGATGGTGCCTGTGTGGATTCTGGAATCGCCTAGGAGACACACTCTGATGGTGCCTGTGTGGATACTTCTAGAGAGATTTAACTGGGGAGAGAAGACCCTGAGTGAGGGTGGCACTTTCCATAGGTTAGGATCCTGGGCTAATAACACCAGCACACATCTCTCTCTCTCTCTGTTCCCTGACTGTGGGTACAATGTGACCAGGAGCCTCAAGCTTTCCCTAGAGTGTGATGGACTATACCCTCAAACTGTGAACCAAAATAAGCCCCTCTTCCTCAGGTTGCCTTTGTTATGTATTTTCTCTCAGCAGTGAGGCACATAACTCACACACCCAGTGGCCTCTCTTTTCTCTGTGTATTGCAGACACCACCAATGCATTTCCTTCCGCTGTGCATCATCCTAGTTGACCACCACAGGAAGCTTTAGAATGGAGCTCTATTCTATGCCAGGCACTCTCTGAATTTCACCGAGTACCACCTAGAGGGTCCTTGTTGCTAGGTAACAAGGAATGATCAAGATCCAGCTTAAAGCTCCATCTTAAGACTGTTTTTCTGGGATGGCTTCTTTTACCAAGCCTTGTGAGTTGGATTTGTAACAGAAGAATCTAAAATGGAATTTTTCTTGTCTGGTACTTTTGAAAGAATACTGTTGAGACGAAGACCTTTATACACCTCATGGATCAGCCACTGATTGACTGTTGGCTACTCTAGGAAGGGGCAACCTTGACACTATGGTCCTTTTGTCAAATCTGTCAAATGGCTGTCAGCAATTGGTGTGGCATGGTGACTACAGTGATGGTTTAACAGCACTGTACTGAACAGCCCTGCAATCTTCTCCTAAATTGCAGCTCCTGCGTGTTGTAGGTGAATGAGGAACTGTATGCCAGTGTCACCAACAGCCTTTTGGGACAGGATGAGAATAAAATAAGAGGGAAATTGTCCTGGTTGATTTTTTGATGACTTGGTATAAAATAGAGTTATCACAATTGAGAAACTATCTCCATCAGATTGCCCGTAGGCAAATCTGCAGTGTATTTTCTTGATTAATGGCTGATGTAGGAGGGTCCAGCTCACTGTGGGTGGTTCCACCCCTGGGGCAGTGGTCCTGGGTTGTATAAGAAGGCAGGTTGAGCAGATCATGGGGAGCAAACCAGTAAGCAGCATGCCTCCATGGCTTCCACGTCACTTCCTGCCTCCATGTTCTTGCCCTGATTTCCCTGAAAGATAGAAAGTTAAAAAAAACCCTTTCCTCCCCAAGTAGCTTTTGGTTATGGTTTTTTATCAGAGCAATAGAGACAAAGCTAGGACAGAGAAAGAGGATGAGGAAGAGAAAAACAGCTACTCCACCAACTGCAGCGATGATCTGAGGCCACAGGAAGTAAGGAGAGCTGCCCCCCCCCCCCCCCCGCCAGAGCTCCTCATAGCAGATGCTGCCCTGAGGTCTGTTTCTATGACGACCAGGATGAAGACCTCAAAAGAGCCAACTTGGGGTCACACTTCTCTGGGGTTATTAATGAGATGGGGAAACAACTGCGTTTGTCATGTCTCGTGATCACACAGAGGTAATTTATAGTTTAAGTCTCGGTGCTGTACCCACAGTTCCTACAGACCTGTGAATCTCCAGAGCCTGTGCATGTGATTTCAAAGGCTTTCTTAGAGTCCCCATGCCGTTTCAGGGTGGAGCTCCATTTGCACAGCTACCTGAATTTCAGTTCATGTATGCAAGCGGGGTGATCCACATCAAAGGGCATCCCTTGCCTTGGGACCTTTCAGCTACCAATACTGCACTATTGGGAACCTGGTCACTGCAGCTACAGAGATGTTCCGTTCAAACCCCAAAGGCAAATTGTTACATTATTTTAATACATACAATTAAAATGAAAACACAGCTCCAGTAGTTCACTTCGCTTAATAAAGGTATAAATTGTAGGCCATTTTAGTGTGTGTAGCATCGGCAAGAACGTCGTGACTAAGCAGATGAGAAGTTAAAGTACCAGCTGAGACTTCCTCTCCCGTTACATCCATAAATAGCAACCATTTGACATGCAGAATCGAAGTCAGTCATTATCAGGGAAAATTACTTCTGATCTTTTTCTTTGCATGGCTGATTTATTCTCCAACCCTGTCAAGGGAAGACTTTTACCTTAAAAATATTCGCCTTTTTAACTTTCCCACTTCTTTATCCCCCTTGACAGGAGGATGGCAGCAACTCTATCGGGTGGCAACAAGCTGGGATATGTTGTTAAATTTTAATCATCCTCCTGCCTGTGAAGTTGATAATTGGGGATGGTTTAACAGCGATGCTCTGTCAGTCACTATAAATCCCCTGCCCAGGAGCCCCTTGACTGGTTGAAAGCTTCAGTGTGACTCTAACCCAAGCTCAGCATAGATTTTACAGTCATGTGACCCGGGACCCAAATTCCACCGGCACAAGCACCCTTGGTCACGTGTCGCATTTTCTGTTTTCTCTCCTTTTAGTTAACGGGACAATAAAGTGTGATTTAAACACTAGCAGGTCAACCTTCTTATTTATTTATTTATTAAAAATTTCCACCTCCTCCCCGTCTCTCACTCCTCTCCCCTTCCCCCACTCCCCTCCCCTTCCCCCACTCCCCTCCCCTTCCCTCTCCAGTCCCAATAGCAGTCAAGGTTCCCTGCCCTGTGGGAAGTCCAAGGTCCTCCCCCCTCCATCCATGTCTAGGAAGGTGAGCATCCAAACAGGCTAGGCTCCCACACAGCCAGTACATGCATTGTCCTTGGCTTCTCAGCAGCCCTCAGAGACCCAACCCCTGTCTCCTCTGCCTTGTTCTGCCCAGTAAAGCCCCTTTTCAGTGATCTTCAGAAGGTATGGAGGCTTGGAGGACAGGGAAGAGGTCAATGGAAACTCAGTGTCCTCAGCTTTGCTATGCATCTGCAAATGCCTTTGAAAATTAAGTCTATTAATTTAACAAAACAAAACTTGTCTTCCAATTTTATTCTACTTTTCTCACCAACAAATGAATGAGAGCAAGCGTTCTCTCTGCTGGCCCAGTCCTGAGCCTCCAAGCTTCTCCTATGCATTAATATCCTCTGTGTCTTGGTATTCACTGGTTCAGTCCAGATCATCTAAGCCTTTTGTGTGATTTAGTGTACTCTGTGTCCACAGACTCTGTTAATTGTCACCTACATCTTTTCTGCTTTTCATTCCATCTCCGGAGAACTTTTCCTTTGCTTCTATTTCTGAGCTCTGTCTCGACAAACTTTTAAAGCTGTGGAAGGAACCACACTGCTGGGATGGGTCTTAGAAGCACCAAGACTCAGTTCCCAATTCTTCGCTTTTAAAAGAAACCTTTAGCAATAGGGAGACCAAGAGCATTGGCAATAGCTTGTAATGTCGGGGGTCTATGTAGCCTCACTTGACTGGTCACTAGACCCCCAAAAGAAGCACCCATTTCTGGCACTGGACTTTTTGTCTCATAGCCCTTGGTGCCTTGAAGTGGCATTATTACCCCTGTTACAGGGTAACTCCACCTACACTTTCTATCTGTCTATACAATATAGTATATATTCTAGGAAACTTCTGCAGTAGTAGGGTTCCCTATGATTGTATGAAAAGTGTGTGTGTGTGTGTGTGTATGCGCGCGCGCGCTCATATGGAGGTCAGAGGAAAGCATTCTGAAATCAGTGGCCTTTCACCGTGGGTTCTGGTGGTTGAACGCAAGCCATTACGGCTTGGCAGCATGCAGGTTTTCTCACAGAGTCATCTTCCTGGCCCAGTGTTATCTTCATTTTGAACTAGTCTCCCTAGATAGCCCTGTCTGGCCTTGAGTGTGCAGCAACCCTCTCAGCTTCACCCCTAAAGTGCTGGGGTTACCAGCATGTACCCCACGCCTGGATTATTTCCTTTGTTCCTCTTATGTGTGTGTGTTCACATTTTGATGATCAACAGCACATAACTCATTGAAACAGCTCTTGTGATGTGGGATTCCCCCCATGCTGTGAATACCATTGGTTAATAAAGAAACTGTCTTGGGCCTGCACAGAGCAGAATAGAGGTAGGTGGGGAAAACTAAACTGAACGCTGAGAGAAAGGAGGTGGAGCCAGGAGAGGCCAGGGAGGTGCCACCAGAGACAGATGTGTGGGAACCTTGCCAGTAGGCCACAACCATCATGATAAAATATAAAATAATGGAAATTGGTTAAATTAAGATGTAAAAGCTAGCCAATAAGAAGTTAGAGCTAATAGGTCAAGCAGTGATTTAATTAATACAGTTTCTGTGTGGTTATTTCAGGAGTCTGGGCAGCCAGGAAATGAACAAGTAACCTCCTTATATTCTTGGCTCAGAGAATTCCTGGCAATTGTTATTCTTTTCTTTAGAAGCCTGTTTTACAGGCTCACTTAGATTCCCTGTTCTAACAGGGTTTACTGAGTGCCTGTTATGGACCAGGTGCCGTCCTTTTTGGGGAGAATGTGGCAGTCAACAGGGCAAAGCCCTGTAGCATGATTAATAAAAACCCAGAGACAGATATTGGGATTCTACCTGAAGATCAGAAAAGCAAAGCAGCCAAGCCACTAGAGAGCTCACACCTCTGTGAAATCTTCAGACTGAAAAAAAGTGAGCACCTGTCTCATCCTGCCTTATGTTCCTCTCTAGTGTGTGGTTGCTAGGATTAAAGGTATGTGCTACCACTGCCTGGTCTGTATGGCTGACTAGTGTGGCTGTTTTGCATTCTGATCTTCAGGCAAACTTTATTTATTAAAACACAAATGAAAGATTACTACAAAATCCTGTACACATTGATGAGTCTGTGGTCTGCCTGTACGGATGAAACACACCCAATGGGTCTCAGAAGTCCCCGTTTTCATGCCCTTGTACAAGTCAAGTGGCTAAGTCCTGGGCCAGGGCTGGCTTGAGAATGGTTTTATCCATGGCATAGAAATGAAAGCATAAAGTCTGTAAAATTAAGAGCTTAGAGGAAACTCTAAAGTATCTTAACTGGCACTGTGGGGTGGGTGATTCATTCTTTCAGGGCCTGTTCTGTTGTCGGGAGGCCCATGCTTCATCGTTTTCCCCGAAGAAGACATTGTCTCAGTCGCTCTCAAGTTGCTGAATCTTTGAAAGCAAATTAAAATTTCGTCCAATACAAAAGTTTGAGAGGCTAAGAGTACTTCAGATGGATGTTAGTGTCCCACAGGAGTGAGAGAGACTTGGTGAGTGAATGCTGCAAGATTGCACCTAGAAAAAAGCTCTGACAGAGTCACACCGTGCTCACACAGTGTGACTTTCTCGGCTAAGGAAATGGCCCACTTGCCCTTGCTTCTTTTCATTTCAAACCTCTCCTTGTCTGCTGGACTCACACGGATAGTGCGGGACATCATTTAGCTGCTGTCTGTCAGCATGAACAAGGCGTGAGGCTGATGGATAAGTCTCTATAGTAAAGGCAGCACCATGTCACATTGATAGTTGCTAACTTATCTCTGCTCAGGTGATGACTCCCTTCCCTTTAATATTTCCCCATGAGAGTTCAGGCCTAATTCACATGAAAAGACTCTGCATAAAGCCTAGGCATTGTCCTGACTGTGGGTGTCTTGACATGGGGTCTAGTTATAGATTCTTCAGGAAAGATTGTGCCCCACTCCTTCCTGGCTTCTCTGTGTTGCTAAATTACTTTTCCTATCTTTTCATGTGAAATGTCTTTGTTTAAGGATGTCATGAGACTTAGGTGGCTATTAATATTTTAATTTCCTTCTGAGGTAGAAGGTCTCCTCCTGCCTAGTTGTAAGCCTTATGATGGTGATGCTAAGTCACAACTTGGTGACTCAGGAAAGTAATGGTGGTGGATGCTCAAGAGAGAGTTATTTGCATCTGTATTTGGTTCCGTGAAGGACACAAAGCAGCCTAACTAACAAAACCATCCTAGCTTCTCTTCTATCAGTATGTTTAAACTCTGCAACTTGATGAATACAATACTTGCTGTGTTTCTTGGCTAACTGATTCCTTTATCAGTATGGAAATCCTTATCTGTGGCTCCATCTGTCGTAAGTACCTACAGTCAACTGCCATCTGGGAATGCTGTCATTTGTCTTGACTGTTTCGAGAGAGAGACTATAGTCCTTTTATTACAGCTAATTGTTATAGTCTTTTGATTTTACTACTGGTTTTAAAAATTAACTCTCAAAACCTAAAGCTGTATTTTATCATTGGTATGTATACAGGGTTTTGTACCCAGTAGGTATGGTCCTCTATGGTTTCAGGCACCCACTGGAGGCTTGGGCTGTATCTCTAGTAGAGAGTAGGGGACTATGGTAGGTTTATTGAAATTTTTTCTTCTTCATGATAAATTTTTGTATAATTTGACCAGCATCCATCATTTTCTGTTTCCTAAGGGCAAGTGCAATGTGACCAGCTGCTTCGGTTTCTCTTACCTCCTGTCCCCAGACACTGGTAACCAGCATTCTGCTCTCTGCGTCTATGAATTAGATCTTAGATTACATCTATAAGTGAAATCATACAGTTTGTCTTTTTACACATAGCTTATTTCTCTTAACATATTGTCGTCTAGATTAATCCAGGATGCAATAAACCACAGGATTTTCTTTCCTGAGACTAAATAGTATTCCATTATAAATGCAGATACCATATTTTCTTTATCTTCAACCATTTATGTTGATTCCATATTTTGGCTGTTGTGAGGTACTTGCACATAATTGGTTAGAATGTTATTATAGGTTAGTATAGTCATTATGGAACACAACATGGAAAATAATAATTAATTCCTTAAAAATAAAAACAAAAACCTAGAGCGTGGTCCAGTGATGATCCTACTGTGTAATATACATTAGACAAATATTGTCTATTTAGCAAGATTTAAAATCACCATAGAAATGTCTCTGGGTATGTCCAAAAAGGTTTAATTGAGAGAGGAAGACCCACCTTAGACATGAGCCACAACATCTCATGGTATGGGGTTCTAGGCTGAATAAAAAGAAGAAAGCAGGCTGGGTGTCACCTTTCATCACTTCCTAATTTCCTGACTACAGATGTAACATGTGACATGCTACCTGAGGTTCCTGCCTCCCTGCCTTCCCTGCTGTGATGATGGCGTTCTCTCAAACTGAGCCAAAAACAAACAAACAAACAAACAAACAAACAAAAAACCCTGTCCCTTATCAAGTTGCTTCTTGTCAGGCATTTTAGTTACAGCAATGGGAGAAGAAACTAACACAATATTCAAGGAAGACAAAATCAATATGCCGGAAAGTATCTGTGTACTCTATGCTCATGGCGATGCCATGAGATGACTGTAGCACATACCTCACTCAACTGTGGTTCTGTAGTTGAGTCTCTCAGTGCTCCATTAGCTATCTACAGGAAAGGGACCCAGTGCTTTGTGGTGTCTTTAGTCCTGTTATGGTGTCCCTCAGTTGTCATTGGTGATTGCAGAATCAACATGGCGACCATGGCTACAGAAACTAAGAGCCAACACGGCCTCCCCGGGCTGCAGAAAAAGGACCGTCCTTCATTACATGTATGCAAATAGATTCATGGTTCCACCTGATAAACCTGTCACAATCAACAGGTCAGGAGGTCTTCAGTTCTTGGACTTCTGCAACAGTATTAGTAAGGTCAGCAAAGAAGAAAGGGGAGGCTCTTGTTTATGTGCCAATACAAACATAAAATAAGAGATAGTAATGACTAATGTTTCTGTTCATTGACTAAAGATCAGCTACTTAGTAATTACTGTGTCTCCAATATTCTAACATCGTAAAATATTTTGGATATTTTTATGGTCTCATTTCACAGCCAGGAAAAGTAAAATATAGAAAGTTTAGTGATCAGCCTGTGGTCACACGGCTTCTAAGAGGCAGAGCTGACATTTGAACACACACAGTCTGGTCACAAGTTCTCAAGTGCTTTTAACTGTGATACACCGACTTTCTCAAGATGACATCACTTAACTGTTAAAAGTTCTCTGAGTTTTAAATCCTCCTTGTATAAAATTAATAATAATAATAATTGCAACAAATAAAAAGCAGAAGCACCTAAATGTAGCAGGTCTTTTTTTGAGACACCAGCTCTTGTATAAACAGCTGAGTAATACCACATTGTGTAAATGTACCACATTTCTTTATCCATTCTTTAGTTGAGGGACATCTAATTTATATCTAGTTTCTGGTTATTATTATGAATAAGGATGCTATAAACATACGAGCAAGTGTCCTTGTGGTAGGATGGAGCATCTTTGGTATATGACCAAGACTGGTATAACTGGGCATAGATCAAATCTCAACTTTCTGAGGCCTTGCCTGTCCTGAGGAACTGAGGAAATGTTGATTTCCATAGTGGATGTACAAGTTTACACTCCCACCAACAATGGATGAGTATTCTCCTTGCTCCACATCCTCTCCAGCATGAGCTGTCACTTGTGTTATTGATCTCAGCCTTTCTGACAGGCATAAGATAGAATCTCAGAGTAGTTTTTATTTGCATTTCCCTGATGGCTAAATATTTGAACATCTCTTCAAGTGTTTCTCAGCCATTTGAGATTCCCCTATTGAGGATTCTCAGCTTAGATCTGTGCCCCATTTTTAAAATTGGATTATTTGGTTTGTTGATGTCTAGTTTCTATATATTTTGGAAATTAGCCCTCTATCAGATGTGGGAGCTGGTGAAAATCTTTTCCATTCTATAGGCTGCCATTTTGTCCTGTTGACAATGTCCTTTGCCTAACAGAAGCTTTTCAGTTTCATGGGATGACATTTATTAGTTGTTGGTCTTAGAAGCTGTGCCATTGGTGTTCTACTTAGGAAGTTGTTCCCTATGCCAATGCTTTCAAGGCTATTTTCCCCACTTTCCTTCTGTCAGGGTCAGGGTATCTGGTTTTATGTTATGTTCTTTGGTCCACTTGTACTTGATATTTTGTTTAGGGGTATGCATATGGATCCAATTGCATTTTTCTACATGCAAACATCCAGTTAGACCAGCACCACTTGTTGAAGATGTTATCTTTTTTTCATTGTGTCTTTCTGGGCTCCTTATCAAAAATCGGTTGTCCATAGGTGTGTGATTTATATCTGACTCTTTTTATTTGATTGCATTGGTCAATGTGTCTGTTATTATGCCAATACCATGATATTTTTATTACTATAGCTCTGTAGTATGGCTTAAAATTAGGGATGGTGATACCTCTAGAAGTTCTTTATCTATCTATCTATCTATCTATCTATCTATCTATCTATCTATCTATCTATCTATCTATCTATCATCTATCTATCTATCATCTATCTATC
>NW_004949097.1:15178152-15186744 GCF_000317375.1 Microtus ochrogaster | reverse complement strand
ATCTATCATCTATCTATCTATCATCTATCTATCTATCTATCTATCTATCTATCTATCTATCTATCTATCTATTTTTCCATTAAAAAATTTACACTCCCTCCCCTCCTCCCATTTCCCTCCCACTCCCCCACTCACCCTCTTCCCTTCCCCTCCCTGCTTGAGAGAGGGCAGGGAATCCTGCCCTGTGGGAACAAGGCCCTCCCCCCTACATCCAGGCCTAGGAAGCTTTGCATCCAAATAGACTAGGGTCCCAAAAAGCCAGTACACCAGTAAAAACAAGTCCCAGTGCCTTTATCAATGGCTTCTCAGTCAGCCCCCATTGTCAGCCACAATCAGAGAGTTCGGTTTGATCACATGCTTGTTCAGTCCCTGTCCAGCTGGATTTGGTGAGCTCCCATTAGAACAGGCACGCTGCCTCAGTGGATGGACCAATCCCTCGCTATCCTGACTTCCTTGCTTGTCTTCTCCCTCCTTCTGCCCTTCAACTGGACCTTGGGAGCTCAGTCCTTGTTCTGATGAAGGTCTCTGTCTCTATCTCCATCCATCGCAGGACAGGACGAAGATTCTATGGTGATATTCGAGATAATCATCAGTGTGATAGTGGGGCAAGGACAGTTTAGGCACCCTCTACTCTGCTGCCCAAGGACCTAGCTGGGGACAACCCTGTGGACACCTGGGATCTCCTCTAGAGCCAAGTCTCTTGCCAACCCTAAAATGGCTCCCTTAATGTCAATATCTTCTTCCCTGCTCCTATATCCGCCCTTCCTCCATCTCCACCCTCCCAGTCCTCCAAGCTCTCCCCAGTCTTTCCCTTCTCCCTTCCCTCTTCCCCTCTCCCTCCAACTAGACATTAAAATTCTAATTAACCCAATTAAAAAATGGGGTACTGAACTGAGCAGAGAATTCTCAACAGAAGAAGTTCAAATGGCCAAAAGACATTTAAGGTCATGTTCAACCTCCTTAGCGATTAGGGAAACGCAAATCAAAACAACTTTGAGATACCATCTTACACCTGTCAGAATGACTAAAATCAAAAACATCAATGATAGCCTGTGCTGGAGAGGATGTGGAGTAAGGAGAACACTCATCCATTGCTGGTGGGACTGCAAACTTGTGCAACCACTTTGGAAATCAGTGTGGCGGTTTCTCAGGAAATTGGGAATCAGCCTACCTCAGGTGCCAGCAATACCACTCTTGGGAATATACCCAAGAGTTGCCCAATCATACTACAAAAGCATTTGTTCATCTATGTTCATAGCAACATTATTTGTAATAGCCAGATCCTGGAAACAACCTAGGTGCCCCTCAATGGAAGAATGGATAAAGAAAGTGTGGAATATATACACATTAGAGTATATATTTTACTCAGGGGTTAAAAACAATGACATCTTGAATTTTACGTGCAAATGGATGGAAATAGAAAACACTTCGCTGAGTGAGAAAACCCAGACCCAAAAAGATGAACATGGTATGTACTCACTCATTAGTGGACTCTAGCCATAAACAAAGGACATTAAGCCTATAGTTCAGAAGCCTAGACAAGCCAAGGGGAACCCAAAGAAAAACATATATAGATTCTCCTGGAAATTGGAAGCAAACAAGATTTCCGGGCAAAAGTTGGGAGCATGGGGGTGGGGGTAGGGGTGGGAGTGGGGTTGGGGGAAGGGTAGAAGTTCTTTTATTGTTCAGAATTACTTTAGCAATTCTGGGTTTTTGTTTTTCTATATGGAATTTAATATTGTCCTTTCAAGATCTGTGAAGAATTGTGTTGGGATTTTGGTGGGGATTACACTGAAACTGTAGATTGCTTTTGGTAGGTTGGTCATTTTTATTATGTTAAAGTTTTCTGATCCATGAGCATGGGAGAACTTTCTATCAGTCTGTCTGTCTATCTACCATCATCATCTACCATCTGTGTGTATATGAAAGACTGTAGCTATTCCTTTTAGTTGAGTCTCCAGTGTGTATAGAAAAGCACAGATTCTTTTGCTGCGTTCAGCTGAATGCTTGTTTGAAACTGGGCTGTTGCTTCGACTGAGCTCAGCACTGAAATGTCTCATTTCAATAAAATGCTTCCTGGCTTCACTTAGAAATATCACTAAAAGCTCTTCCAAATAAATCACATGTGAAGGAGATAAAATTCCTTTAACTCACAAATAGCATCTGGTAGAGGCTCTGGCTACTGTTTTCTTGGCTCATTTTGCTTCGCGTAGATTGAATGGGGCTTGACAATTTTTCATCACTCATGTGAGTTTCCATCAATGGAAGATAAACTCTTCCCCTTCTCAGTTGGAACTAATCAAATTTAAGCATGTGCTTCCTAATATATCTCTAGGAACATGTATTGAAAGATATCCTGTAGGGTTCAGATGCTTCTGGTTTTGCTGTAGGCGTGTGTGCATGTGCGTGCATGTGTGTGTGCATATGCATGTGTGCATGTGTGTGCATATGCATGTGTGTGTGTGCATGTGTGTGTGCATGTGAATGTGTGAGTGCATGTGTGTGTGCACGTGCGTGATTATGCATGTGTGTTTCCTTCCTTATTTTTAGAAGGAGACTACAATTGCAAAAGGTATCAATCTGATTATTTTTATATTGAGAAAACACAGGAGACACATAAATAGTTCTCCTCCATAAGAACATAATTTTAAGCCAAGAAAGAAATCTGTGCAGTCTCAAAGAATTATTTAGAAGCCAAATTTTTTTTCCAGCAGGAAGAAAATAAGATTGTAGATATAAAAATAATCTAAAAATATAAATATTACTTTATAATTCATCAATATGCATTGTGACTCATAAATATCAACCTAGTGACCAGCATGGTGATTTTTGCAGCTGCTGCAGGCTGGCTTGTTATGGTCAAGAGAACGGTGACCATTTTGTATGTGATTTTTTTTTTCTTATAAAAGCCCAGGAAGCAGGCAATATTTAGAGTAGCTAAGAGCATGGACACATTTATGCCAAACAGGCTGAGCTCTTGTCCTGCTAGTGAACTGATGAAGCTCTCTGTGCCTCAATTTCCTCACATATGCAATGGCAGACGCACTATCGCCTGCCCCTTAGGACTGCTGAGAGGAATGAGTGACGTAATATAAGAAAATCACGTAGGTTACCTGGTATAGAGAGAGAGGTGCAGGGTTGCTGTCAGGGTTCAGGTTTGGGTTTCCTGTCTTTGTCCTATGGCAGTCGAGGAACTCTTGCTGAGAAGTAGTTTCTCTCTAAAGCGTTTCCTGTTTCTTTAAGTTAAGAGATAAAATGGTAAAGTCTTAGCTTGATATGTTTATGATATAAATCTGCTTTCTTTTTTATGAACTCCTGGCATTTGAGAGGAAGCAAAAGCAGCATAAAGAAATATAAAATAAAAGGAAAGGTGTGCCAGGATAACGTAAATATCAGTGTTGTTTAGAATAGGGTGCTGTGTCTATACCAGGTCCTTTCTGAAGGGCGTGCTTATCTAATGGATGAGGATAGATGGAAAACATTCGCTGTACTTATTCTTTTTCTGTGACCAACACTCTTAAAAATTCTGCTGCCTTCCTCTCTCCCTTTCTTCCCTCCCTTCTCACGCTTCCTCTGCTTTATATAGTTGGCTTTCTGCTACTACAACAAATACCTGGAATGATCAGTGTACAAAGGTTCATTGTGGCTCAAAGTCTCAGAGACGAAGTCACAGTCTCACCCATGATCCGCTCCATCGCTTTGGGGCTCAGTGACACATTCTGGGGGTGGGGGTGGCGGCAGATGTGTTGTGGAGAGAAGTGAGCAAGAGGGAGGAGAGAGAGAGCAGGACCCTCTCTCTCTCTGCACACACTGAGTGCTGGAAGGACCTTCTACCAGATACTGCCTCTTAGGGGACCAAGCCTTCAGTGTGTGGGGATCTGGAGGACATTCCAGGTCCATGTTGTTTATTGAACAGCAAAATCACATATTTTACTAATTTTAAATTATTATTATTTATTATTATTAATAATATTGTTAATAACAATATTATTTATTAATAATAATATTTATTATTATTATTTATTATTATTATTATTATTATCGTGTATCTTTGGTGTGTGTGTGTGTGTGTGTGTGTGTGTGTGTGTATGTGTGTGTGATGATGCACATGCCATAGCATGTGTGTGGAGATCAGAGGCCAACTTTATGGAGTTAGTTCTCCCCCTTCACCTTAACAGGGCTTGTGGGGATTGAGCTTGAATTGCCGGCCTGTATGACAAAGGCCTTTACTCACTCAGCTATTTCATTGCCTTCATAGTTTGCCAATATTTAGATAGATAAACTTTATTTTTCATACAGGAAGCTTTGTTGAGGTGAGTTTTACCATATCTTTTGCATGCCACACGCCACACCCTTTGCTATTTATACGTAAGTTGGGAAATGCACCTAGATTTGAAGTCACCCTCTGCATCAGTTTCTATTGTGAGATTTTAAAGATTTAACCTCCAAAGTGTTGGTGAAATATTAAAAAAAGACATAAACCAAAACTTCTAGGTGAAAGACAATTTATCATAATTTGAAAAAGATAAAAAAAAAAAAAACCCAAACAGCCATCTGTGGTGTGTGTTGACGTTATGGCCTGGGGACCCAGCTAAGTCAAATGAATTATCAATATGTTTTAAATAGAGCTGTGTCGATAGAGATTTGCATAACCTCAATCTTTATCAGAGATTTTCTTCTTATCTTTTAGCTTTAAAGAAATTTTTACTTAGAAGTATGGAAGGAATTATGATCGGGGCTATAGTTGTGAGAATCATGCACATTTTGATTAGTGTGATTGTTCGATTTCTTATGCAGAATTTTATCTCCAATACAGTTTGCCAACAACTTTTTGCTAAGTCACCCAATGTATAGCTTTAAAAAAAAAAAGTGAACCAGAGAAATGCTGAGGCCAAGAGGCCCTCTTATTCCTGAGCAGAAGATAGGGGAGTTACCACGATGAAACCAAGAGCATTGTGATGTCTTAAGGACCATTCTTATCGTTAACCTTCAGTGCTACTTTCTAGAAACTTCAGGAGTCAGGACGACTCAGGTGTGCTCTTCTGAAGGCCAGTGTCCTGGTGTAGGCATGTCCCTGTTTGTGTAGAGTTCAATGTGTCAGAGGTTTTAGGTCGGGGAGGAAGAAGGGCATGTCTATGCAGCCTCAGGCCAGAGGGTTTTGTTTCTCTGATTTCTTTCATCTTGAGAATGCCAGCAATGGAAGGACATTTCTGTTTAAGCTACTCTCATAGTTCCTTCTGGTATTCTTACAAATTTTTATAAGCTGCGGAACTGCAGGTCTTTGAAACATTGCTGTTCTTCTCATAGCAGGCGAGAACATGGAGGCTCTCCTTGGTGTTAGGCTCTGGGAAGCCATCTTTCTTCCAACCTAGATCGTTAAAAGACAGTCACTGATCATTCAGTTAAGACACAGCTACTTATTACTTCCCTGCTGCTTATTAGTGTCTTGCTAGAAACTAAAATGCTTTCAAAATTGGTAAGCGAAAATTAGGGATTCACTGGAAGATTGCAGACCTCACAGGACCCAGATGTGGGGTGCTTGTTTATAAACAGAACAAGTGGAAAAGTCTCATACATGCTACGCCTCCTCTAGGCTCTGAGGATTCTTTTTTGGCTCTTATCTGGGTGGTCTTCATTTCCTTTATCTTCAGAGATTGGCTTTCCTATTTTGCAAGTGCAGAGTGGCCTCCAACCCAGCTTTGCTTGGCTTCTCTGAGAAGTGAAGTACAGGGTCTGGGAAGATAGCTCAGTTGTTCAAGACAACTCCCAAGGAACACTCCCGCCTCCCATGACCATAACCCAAGAGACTGACTGCCTGGGTTGGATGGTTGCTTTCACAGTAGTGGGAAAATGGTACCCATACAAAGTATAATGATAAAAGTGTACGACAGTGCTGCAAACTACAGCCCACAGGATCTCACCTAACGGGGAAGCTTAGTTGGAGCAGATTCGAACAGTCAGCTAAAGGGAGGTGGGAAGAAAAGGCTCCAGGCAGGAAATGCACCATAACTAGCTTAATGGGGAATGAGTGAGTGTGGCTCAGGCTGAGTGATGGGGAGGTGGACAGGAGCCTGGTGGTGGAGGGAGCTGAAGGCAGTGTCAAGCGTGGTGGTGGTAGATGTCACAGACTTTCTTTGAGCCGCCAACCGACTCCCAAATCATGACACGGAGACTTAATATTAGTTATAAAAGCTCAGCCTTAGCTTGTGCTTGTTCCACTAGCTCTTATAACTTAAATCAACCTATTTCTCTTTATCTATGTTTTGTCTTGGGCTTTTTACTTTTCTTTCATTCTATATGTCCTAACCCGTGTCTATCTGTCTGGCAGCTACCTGGCTGACTGGTCCTGGGCATCTTCCTCTTTTTCTGCCTCCTTTCATTCTCTCTGCCTGCCAGCCCCACCTATTCTTCCTCTGCCTAGCTATTGGCTATTCAGCTTTTTATTAAACCAGTCAGGTGCCTTATGCAGGCAAGGCGAAACAGCAATACATCTCTACATAATTAAACAAATGAAGCATAAACAAATGTGACACATCTTTATATAGTTACAGTCAAAGTCATATTCCACAACAGGTAGAGAAGCTGCAGGCAGAGTCAAGCCTGGAGGTGGAGGAGCTGGACGCAGCGCCAAGAGCACTCTGTTGTCTTTGGCAACAGTTGTGGTTGCTTTTGAGTTCTATTCCCATGTAAAAAAGGTTATTATATGTTAGAAAGATTGTAATGTTTAAAGGCAAAAATTCAAAATATTCAGGCCTTTTTATACTAACGTTAATATCTTTGAGAAGAACAGAGCAAGAGTTCTGAGGGTTTTAGGGGTCGTATTTGAGTCCCGCATACTTGTAGAGGTTTGCTATTGATAATCTCAACTGAGTTGCTTTATATCTATTTATATCTTGAAGGAATTTAATATTTAAAAGGTGGTGTCAGGAGCCTTTGTGGCGTGATTGATTTTACGTCCTGCGGGATGGAGGAACTTTGCTGTCACTCATGCCTACTAATTGATTTCAGGTTTGAAAACTTCAATTTTCTCCTAAAGAACATGAAGATTAATGGAAATTTTTATATCGTTTCTGAAAACTTACAGCTGGATGCATTTGGCCAAAGGGAGTACTAACCAGTGAGGTCTGAGACCTGGGTTCCAACAGACATTCACCCTTCAATGTAATAATTAGAAACAAAATGAACGCATGGCATGATGTCTTATGTCCTTACTCTGATGTATGTATTAAACACACATAGCTGGTTTCCAAAGTCTATTGAAGTAGCAGGTTATTTATGTTGATGAAGATGCTTCTGAATTCTGGGGGAAGCAAACAGGGCCCACGTCTCAATGATATTGTTGGTGAAGATTAGAACAAGGACCATCTACTGAGCTCACACCCGCCTGCATCCGCTACATCATTCTTACATACCTGGCTGGTCTGTAATGCTCAGATGATTGCATGATGTGAGATTCACCTCCTGCCTGTTACATCCAGGTAGCTGGCAAACGTTGTGCTAGAACAGGCAATTGATTAGAGATTGCTCTTTCCTGGCCAAGAAAATAAGCAGAAGCAATAGACATTTATTTTCCTGGCGTTCTCCTTACAAAGTTGTGAAATTCAGTGTCTTTGCTTTGCATGAAGTAGCAAGCACAGTATAGCATCAGGATGCATCCCTTGTCCATCAAGAGCTCTCCTTGCTCAAGATGATACAGCAACGTGTATGGAGTCATGTCTTTTAGAACAGAGGCTTGCATGGGGGAGAAACAGGGTATAATTTTCAGATAAGGAAATTGCATAGTGATTGAAAGGCTGTCCTGATGTAAACAAACGATCCCGGAGTTTCATTTGTCTTTCTTCCATGGGGTGGAGTGGCATTGCTTGCTGATTAGTTGGAAGTATGTGGTTCAAGCATCCGTTTTATCTATAAGAAGATGTACTACTCCAAAAATGAGAATACTAGATCATAGCCTGCTGAGGCAGCTCCACTTAAGTTCTAAATGGATTGAAACATAGAAATAGGTTACGCCATTATTGTTGTGAACAATCATCTTCGTGGCGTTGACTAGCTTTTCTGAAATTGGAGGTAAGGTCCCAGGTAAACTTCATGTCTAGTGAATGTATGGCATCATCATCCTTCAATTTCTCAAGAGTTTGGGGCTAAATTTTCATCTCCCTGTCACTGTTGAGAAGAAAAATACTTAAGAATATCTGTGTTAAACCAGAAAAGTCAAGCTTCTAGCTGTCACACAGCTCTGAAAGTCATCGCCGGCCACACTTGCTCTAGGAAATGCAGAGTTCCGGCATGTTGTATAATTTGCTTGGCATCACATACTGAGAAAATAGGAAGCTTAGGTGTTTCAACTTAGTCCTGGATTTCAGTGTTGTCAGCCCTGTATTTGTGAGATTGAGCCCGTGACAGCTGGGATGTTCAGTAGTTGTGATGGTTAATCCTCCACCATCCTGATAGAACTCAGAACCACTATAGAAGCTCAACTCTGGGTGTGCTGACGTTTCCAGGAAGGTTTAACTAAAGAAGGAAGATCCACCACCACCACCACCACCACCAGCACCACCACCACCACCACCACCACCACCACCAGCACCACCA
>NW_004949097.1:15169155-15178042 GCF_000317375.1 Microtus ochrogaster | reverse complement strand
CACCACCACCACCACCACCACCACCACCACCACCACCGTATGTGTCACCACCACCGTATGTGTCACCATTCTATTGGTTGGTAGACGATACACCCTAAATGTAGATGGCACCATCCTATTGGTTGGAAGAAAAAAACCCCACCCTGAATGTGGGTGGCACCCTCCTATTGGTTGGAGAGCTGGATGGAGTAAAAAAGGCAAAGCCAGCTGAGTGCCAGGATTCATCTCGCTCTGCTTCATGATTGTGGCTATAACTACCTCTTATTCCTGCTGCTATGCTTTCCCCACAGTGCCGAGTGGTCCCCTACAAATTGCAAGACAAAAGAAGGAAAAGTCCCTAACACAGCAGCCGCGAAGAGCATCGTTTTCTCCTTATCCTGTGGGTCCTGAGTGGATTTGGCCTCTATATGCCACACGATGAACACCGATAATTTGCTGAAGTCTCTCCCACATCATCATTGTGCTGGAGAACAGAGAGAGTTCACAGTGCAGGGCCTTGGGCGTAGCAATTTCCAGAAGCTCCACTGAACTCAGGAACAAAATGGGAACTCCATCATCACATTCCACCTTCCCCTGAAGCATTTTTTTCTGTTGACTGTAAAGTGCTAACTCACTGAGGGAATTAAACCTGGGTCCTAATAGCTTATGGATTTTTTTAAACATCATTCTGTTCCTCCGGAAAAAAATTATGTGCAACATTTGCGAGCGAGGGCTGGATCTTTTTCAATGTTATAATTACTTCACAGGCTTTTGGCCAGGATTTTAAATGTGAATGTAAGTCTGCACAAGCATTCAGCGTGGGTAAAGTGGTTTCACTGCAGAGGCTTATGGTGGTGAACTGGTATATCATAAACTTTCTTAAAATCCAGGCAGCTAATTCAAGTGAGAGGAAAGGGTAAACACGTCCTGGTATGTCTCCTGTTTGAAATGAAACGTCCTGAAACCGTATCTTTATGTTTATATGTATCTTTTAAATTCTTTACCCTAGAACACGCTGTTCTCTTTTCAACCATATTTTAAAATCGTTCTTCCATTGGTCAAATTACCCATCAGAAAAGAGGGGAAACACACATATAAATAACATAAATATTCCTTTTGCCCCGGAAGAACGATTTTAGACACTTACAATTTCTCTTCCTGTCCCTGCAGGAAAACAGTGTGGATATAGCCCTACAATTGGCTCTCCCACAAGGAGCAGACAGAGCTGGGCAGGTGGTGATTTCCTTTATGCTCAGACCTTGAAAGTCATGACGATCACTTCTATAATATTCTGCGAGTCTCACCTGCTGTTCCTCATTCATTATGGGACGGAACTATATAAAGGCACACGTACCAGGAAGCAAAGATCTTTAGAGGCTTTTTTCTCCTCTTCTTCCTACCCTTCTCTTTCTTGTTATCTTGAAACAGAATCTCACGGTGTAGCTCAAGCTGGCCTTGAACTTGCAGGAATCCTTTTGCCTCGGTTTCTGAGTGCAGGGATTCCATGTTTGCACCCCCATGCTGGTCTTGTAGATCCTCTTTAACTATGTCCCCAAGCTCGCCCTTCCTTCCTTCCTTCCTTCCTTCCTTCCTTCCTTCCTTCCTTCCTTCCTTCCTTTCTTTCTTTCTTTTGGATTTTTCGAGACAGGGTTTCTCCGTAGCTTTTTTTGGTTCCTGTCCTGGAACTAGCTGTTGTAGACCAGGCTGGCCTTGAACTCACAGAGATCCGCCTGCCTCTGCCTCCCGAGTGTTGGGATTAAAGGCGTGCGCCACCACCGCCCGGCCCCGAGCTCTTTCTTGATGCTTTTCCCCAGGCTTTCACTTTACCCGCCATATATAAGGTGTTGTGTCTCAACTTTATCTCCACCTCCCATCTTCCTTCACTCTGAGAGATAAATGTGTTTAGACTACAATATGATGGCTCATCTTCATTGTCACCTTGATTTGGTATCACCTGGGAGATGCACCTCTGGGTCCTTCTGTGATGTTTGCTGAGGTGTTTAGCAGAAGAGGAAAGATGAACCCTGAATGGTGGGTTCGGGGAACCATCGCATGGGCCGGAGTATTGGCCTGAATGGAGAGGAGAAAGGGAGAATGTTGATGGAGGAAGGTCATTGGTTAATTATAATAAAGAAACGGCCTTGGCCCATTTTATTGGTTAGAACATAGGTGGGTGGAGTAAACAGAACAGAATGCTGGGAGGAAGAGGAAGTGAGCTCAGAGACGTCATGCTCCCCTCTCCTGGGCAGACGCATAGCTCTGCTCTCTGAGGCAGACGCGATGAAGCTCCGACCCAGGATGGACGTAGGCTAGAATCTCCCTGGTAAGCCACCTCGTGGGCTACAAAGATTATTAGAAATGGGCTAGTCCAGGTGCGAGAGTTAGCCTAGAAGAGGCTAGATAGAAATGGGCCAAGCAGTGTTTAAAAGAATACAGTGTCTGTGTAATTATTTCGGGGTTTAAGCTAGCCAGGCGGCCGGGGTGCTGGGGACGCAGCCCCGCTGCTTATATTACTACAGAATCTGAGCTTAGTCTGGCATCCACGCCCCTCTGTTTCCCGCTGGTAGAGGTCACGTGGGCTGCCTTTCAATCGTGACTTTCTTACCATGAAAGACTACCGCTAACCCAGGAGCCAGAACCAACCCTCCCTTAAGCTGGCTTGTCAGCCATTTCATCAGAGTCACGTGAAAAGTAAGCCACATACCCACCATCCTTTTAAACATGTCATCTTGTGAGACATTTCTTAATGTGGTTGGGTAAATTCATCTATATTTAAAAGCATTGCCATTTCACTCACTGTAGATAATTGTAATTTTCAGGTGCTCTTATAATAACAAAAATGCGTGAAACTTAATGCTATCTACTGCATCTCATTGGGTTGTAGTTATTCCGAGAGTTGCAGTTCTCAATTCAGAGTTCTTGTTAGCCTGGATCCATATTGCAAAGAAGTTCTTTAAATGCTTATGCTTTTACCAAACCACTAGAACCTTTTTTCAACATCCTCAAAACGAGTGTATCAGTGTTGGTCACAAGGATTTCCTGTGGGATGATTCTGAGATTCAGACCCTCAGAAGACCCTCAATCTCGCTTAGCTCAGAATTTCATCTTTTTTTAAAAAAATATCTATCTATCTATCTATCTATCTATCTATCTATCTATCTATCTATCTATCTATTTATTATGTATACAATATTCTGTGTGTATGCCTGCAGGCCAGAAGAGGGCCCCAGACCCCATTACAGATGGTTGTGAGGCACCATGTGGTTGCTGGGAATTGAACTCAGGACCTTTGGAAGAGCAGGCAATGCTCTTAACCTCTGAGCCATCTCTCCAGCCCAAAATTTCATCTTTTCTAGTAGATCTTTGCCTTTATAACTTTAGCCCATGCATGTAGCATTGTGTATCAACTGTACGGATTGTTCTGTGTGTAATTCCCCATTTGGGGTAGTTTTTTCTTCCTGGTTTTGTGAGCTGGGGCAATCTCTCCTGTCTTAACACTGGAAGGGGTGAATAGTGCTCTCCTGGTCACACTGTTATGAGATCACCCTGCCCGTGGTGGCTCTTAGCACACAGCTCACTTTGTGAGACATACATCTGAGCTATCCGTGACTTAGCTCTCCTTTGCTAACGTCATATTTTATGCCAGGATGTTTTATGAAACTTGAACATTTCTGTCGGCTGAATCACAAATATTTATTCGACACTGATACAATACTGAGTTTCAATGAAAAAGTCTCCTAGGTTACTTGAGGGGTGCTAGCTGGAAAAGGAGTGATGGACCCACAAGCACTGTTCCCAACCCCTTATCCCCCCTACAAGTCAAGAACACATACTATGTGTATGGGTGCATATTGTCTTGACACCCAGATTCTGTGGTAATCCATCCACTCCTCACTGTGTTTTTTATAAACTTCGGATTGATACTTGTGGTGTTTTCAGGTTACTCTTGTATAGAAATGTAGTCCGAGACTGCTCGATCATTTCCCGGTCTCCCAGATTCAAATAATCACACAGAAACTATATTAGCTATAACACTATTTGGCCAGTAGCTTAGGCATCTTTCTAGCTAGCTCTTATATCTTAAATTAACCCATTTCTTTTAACCTGTGTATTGCCATGAGGCTGTGGCTTACCGGTAAGTTTCCAGCCTAGCGCCTGCCTCCTTCAGCAACTACATGGTGTCTCTTTGATGAGACCTATTCTCTCTATATATCTCTGATCAGATTTCCCACCTGATTTTACTCTGCTAAGCCATTGGCTGAAACAGCTTTATTCATTAACCAATAAAAGTAACACATATACAGAAGGACCTCCCACATCATAGAGCAGAGAAAAACTTGAATTGGCTGACCCAAATATTCCCAGAGGAGGTTGGATATGGCTATAGTCTACCTCACTTTCATTATTTAATCATTTAATTATGTAATTAGTTATTTTGTGGCAGGTTTACTGTGTAGCCTAAGGTGGCCTTGAGCTTATTGTAATTCTCTATCTCAGACTCCTTGCTGCTGGGATTATAGACATGACACCATATCTCTCTGGCTCCCTCTGCCTTCTTATCTCAACTCTCACACTGACAAGTACTTTTTTGCTGTATAAGTGTGTGTGTGTTATGTTGTGTTGTGTTTTAGTGCCATTTTAATGGTTTTCTTTCTCATTCTTAAAGTTTTTGTTTAATTTTTAAAAATATTTCACTGTCTATAGTGGGTTGTAGGGCTTGGGCTAAGTTCCCTCTGGTGTTCTTAAACCGAGGGCTGTGTTGGGCCTTCCGGGACAGTCCATGTGTTAGCCGTCATTAGGAATATTAACGAGTCAATGTTACATTTCCTTTCACTATAGGAAGAAGAAACGCACGGTTTCATACAAGAAACCACCAGGAAAATACAAAAATAAGACAAAACAAACAAGCAAACAAACAAAATCTGTAAGTTTTGATGTGGATAAGGAAAATATTTTAAACTTAGCCAAATTTGTATATTTCTGAGATAATGATGAATAAAAGCATCATAGAGAGAATTGCTTCAAGGACCAAAGCAAAGAAGCATAAGTTCAGCCCTGTGACTCAGGCTCTGTCAAGTGCTCAGCCCCGGGACCAGCCCTGGCTGACGTACATATCCCCCAAAGCTGTGCCAAGTGGTATGTGGGACACAGACATGCGAGGAAGATTATGCAAATCAGAAATCTGCCAAAAATTTCCAAAAGCAGCTGCCACAGTGACGAAGAAGGGTCTCATGGAGGAGCAGCTTTTCAGACGACGCGAGACTAGCTTGTGTGATGATGCCATGGAGCACAAATGTCCCCAAAGACCCTGGTTTTAAATCACTCAAGGGCTGTGAAATCAATTATTTGTAATAAGTCTATGTTTTTAGGTGACAGAAACATACCTAAAACAAGATTGTGGGTTGGTCAGCTGTTGAAAGGGTTGTGGTCAGAGAATTGCAAGGACTGAGCCTTGTATCTCCCAGAGAGCAATGACTCTGTATCTACTACGTTAGTATGTGTGGTGACCTTTAAAGGCTTAAATATAGCTTGTAACAAGAGTCAATTTATTTTTAAAAAATGTTTATTTTTATTATTTTGAAATTATGTGTCCATGTGTGTCTGTGTGTGAGTACAGGTGTCTGTGGAGTCCAGAGGCTCCACATCTCCCTGGAGTTGGAGTTACTGGTATTTGTAAGCCAATTGACATATGTGTTGGGAACCACACTCTGGTCTGCTGCAAGAACAGAACAGGGTTTCTCTGTAGCTTTGGAGCCTGTCCTGGAATTAGCTCTTGTAGACCAGGCTGGCTTCGAACTCACAGGGATCAGCCTGCCTCTGCTTCCTGAGTGCTGGGATTAAAGACATGCGCCACCACTGCCTGACTAGTATACACTCTTAACCATTGAACCATCTCTCCAGTCCTAAGAGTCAACTTCCTGTCAAAAGCCTTGGAGAACTTTTTTATAACTGTGCATCCTTAATAGATTATAGTACACAGCCTATATGGAACGAAGCTGCCTGGAAACTCTTGGCTGGGTGCTGGGAATGATCCTCAGGCAAAGTTCTTTACTTCCAGTGGAAAACCTCAGGTTTATTCCTAAAGCTTTTCAGCAGAGCAAATGAGGCTCTCCTAGATTATCAAGAATAATTTTTCCTGAGACTCCAGGGTTCTCAACCCTGTGTTAATATTCTCATAACGTTATTTGGTAAATCTGTGTGAGCTTGGTTCCTCAAATGTATTTGGTTCATGTCACAACATTCACTCATTTAAAACTGAAAGATGAAATTTATGCCCTGGCAATGCTGAAGCAGGCATGCTTAGCCCCTATATGATGGTTCTGTTGAACTTATCCATCTTGGGTTTCATGGTCTAAGTTGATGAGGATGACTGACCAGATCTCTCCCTCAAGAGAGCACAAGATCTCATTACAGATGGTTGTGAGCCACCATGTGGTTGCTGGAAATTGAACTCAGAACCTTTGGAAAAGCAGGCAGTGCTCTTAACCGCTGAGCCATCTCTCCAGCCTGTTAGCTCACATAGGGCTAGTTAAAAATGTGTATTTGCCTCTTTTGTATGCATACCCTGGACTGGGTTCACATTCCCACTAGAAGAAAATTTTCCTTGGGGCATTCGTAGCTGCATCAGTGCCTTGGGACTTTTAGCCACAGCGTGAGTCTTAGGCGACATCTCATATTGCTGTGACTTGTGTTTCCCCCCGAGGACCAACGAAACTAAAAACCTTTTCAAATACTTAATAGATGAGGAATGTGTCTGTTGTAGCTGAGTGTGGCGGTGGCATGTACCTGTGATCATCTCTGTCCTGGGGGGGGGGAGGTTGAGGCAAGAGGATGCTAAATTTGAGGCCTTCCTGAACTGTATAAAAGGTTCTTGCTTCCAAATCCGAAAGAGACCAATGCACATTTTTTAACTAGCCCTAAATGAGCGAATGCTGTAACATGAACCAAATACATTTGAGGAACGAAAGTCACACAGATTCACCAAATAATGTTCCGAGAATGTTAACACAGGATCGAGAACCCTGGAGTCTTAGGTAATCCTCATAATCACAGTATAGCTTAAAGGGCTTGTAATGAAACCATGAGATGCCTCTAGGCAGAGGGATCTGATTGCTAGAGATAGCTATTATAACAGTTTCAGTGGCAGACAGCAATGCAAGAGGAAATAGCCATGCAAATTGCTCCTGAAATCAAAGCAAAATAAATTTAAATAAGAAATCATAAAAATACCGACAGCAGCAGTCCATCATGAACGTCATGGGGAGCGTGTCACAGTTGAAAAGATTAATGATTCAATTCCTTTTGAATTCAGCTGGTGATTGTTTGGATCTGGAATGTTCTGCAATGATACATGTGTTGAAGGCTTGGTCCCGAGGCTTTGACGTGCCTGGGAGGATGGGACTTTTAGGAGGTGAAACCCAGAAGGAGGAAGTTAGGCCATTTGAGTGTGCCCTCGAAGATGGTCTCAGAACTCTGGTACTTCCTTCCTCCACTTGCTGCTTCCTGGCTGCTGGGAGGTAGGTGGGTTCCCCAGCTCCTCACACCTGCTGTGATGTGATATTTTACCACAAGCCCAAGAGCAGCAAGGCCATGCCACTCTGAGCTGGAACCTGTGACACCATGAGTGATAATACTTTTCCTCCTTCAGGTTGATTTGTCTCAGATTGTTCCATTGATGGAAAGCAAGTGCATGGTTTGAAATGTCTTGCTTAGTTTGCAATTTATGGATTTTCTCACTTATGGATACAGGTCACTTGCCTGCTGACTGACAGAGCCCTGTGGGAGGTTTTGGAAACTGAGCAAAACTTAAAAAGTCCTGGTAACCTGGAGCAGCAGAGGGGTTCATCCACAGGATGCATAGGCTAGGTCTTAGGATCGCAAGCAGGGTCAGATCAGTTACTCTTGTTCAGGTCTCCATGTCACATGGTAGGATCCGGTGGAGACTAAGATCTGTTACTCTTCTTGAGGAGTGTATGTGACCTTCTGGCCTTATCAGCTTGACACCGGAGAAGATACACACAATCTCTGTGGATTCTCACTTCCTCTCTCCTGAAGTGTCAAATGTAACCCAGAGCTGGTTCACCTGGGTCAGCAGTGGTGATCATGATGCAAACAGATAGCCCTTGTTGTTTGGGGAGGCAGCAGCTGATGCAAAATATATTCCCAGACCTGTCATATACTTGAGAGAGCATGGGTTAGAGAGATGTTATTTTGCCCAAGGTAGAGCTGGACAGAAGGCTCCAAAGGGATGTCATTGAGGATTCTGTGGAAACTGCTGTAGAAGGGTGGACCCTGTGTCCTCAGAATGGAGGGACGGGGAGTTCCCTGAGGGAAGCAACGGCGCAGAAGTGGGTGAAGGAAGCAGGGTACAGAGAGATGACAATTAGCCCAGGCTCTGAGAAAATGACCAGAGTGGGTGAAGGTCTGAGCAGAGATGTGTTACCTTCGCAGTCCAGGTGAGTGTGGAGCCCACTGGGATCTGACTGTAGATCCCAGCAAGTCACAGCTAGGAACGGGCAGAGTGTTTGAGAAGACAGGGAATCTCACGAAAATGTGTCCTCTCCTCTGGGAAGACAAGTAACAGGAGCTGAGGGCAGCACGTGATCTTACAGATAAAATGTCATAGGTACTTTCTGTTGACTATGGCTTGATGTTGAGTTATTCTCATGGCTGAGGGCTTGACAGGGATATCCTGGGCCTGGGAGTCAACTGTGTCCTGTGGTTACCCGGTCAGGATTCTGAGGAGGTAGGGGTGCATTGGGTCAGGGAGAATCATAGAGTCACCCTTACCATGTGTGACTTGGTGAATAATGGAACCATTCTGTCTTCTTCTTCTTCTTCTTCTTCTTCTTCTTCTTCTTCTTCTTCTTCTTCTTCTTCTTCTTCTTCTTCTTCTTCTTCTTCTTCT
>NW_004949097.1:15168455-15169054 GCF_000317375.1 Microtus ochrogaster | reverse complement strand
ACAGGGTTTCTCTATAGCTTTGGAGCCTGTCCTCAAACTAACTCTTGTAGACCAGCCTTACCTCAAACTCTCAGAGATCCGCTTACCTCTGCCTCCCAGTGTTGGAATTAAAGGCATGCACTACCACTGCCTGGCTGAATCATGGAACCTTTCTAAACCTTAATATCCTCATGTATAAAATCAGAGCAATAGTAGGGTCTCCCCCATGGATTGTTGTGATGGTTAAAGTAACCACACATGTTCTGCTGTTAATGGTATACTTTATGTTGTATGTGCTGTGACTACGATGAATCACATTGCCTCCCAAGGAGTGGACCTCTCGAAACACTCCATGCCCGCTCTATGCTGTGTACAGTGTCTCCGCTCCTGCTCTCTGAGACAGACTCTCAGCAGGAACTCAGTCTGGCCTTGAACTTGCAATATTCTTGACTCAGGCTCTGGGGTAATGGGGACAGCAGCTGTGCACCACCTCAGGCTCCCTGGTAATGGGGACTGCATCTGTGTACCACCTCAGGCTCCTGGGTAAGGGGGACTGCAGCTCTGCACCACCTCAGGCTCCTGGGTAAGGGGGACAGCAGCTCTGCACCACCTCAGGCTCC
>NW_004949097.1:15166018-15167644 GCF_000317375.1 Microtus ochrogaster | reverse complement strand
TAAGACTGGGGGTGCTTTTCCCAGAGTGAGGAGCAGCCAGGAAGACGGGCCCTTCCCTGATAAGACTGGGGGTGCTTTTCCCAGAGTGAGGAGCTAGTCATCTCATCACCCTACACCGAGATCCTCCAGTAAACCCTGGCCCCTCTGCGGGGTTGAAAATGAGAACACCCATATTTGATCTGCTGTGAAAGGAGCTTTCTACCAGACACATCAGGGATTCTCCGAGGCAGTGGCTCTCATCTCTAGCAGAGGAAGAGAGAGATACTGGCAGGTGGTAAAGCTAGAGATGCAAAGGACAGCTACCTGGCCTCCGGGTCTATGACCCCGACACCGCCTCCATGGTTCTGTCTTTCTTGGGCAGGGAGTCTCGGGTTACTGTCGCTCACCCCTTCCTGCCCCTGCCCTGTTTAGGCAATTTGTTCTCACATCTCATCTCTTCTCGCTGCCCAATGCACCTGTGCCTCTAGTTGGAGTGGTTTTCATCCATCTCTATCCTTCCTCCTTCATAATTTTGTTTGACACAAAGCCGTGCATTTGCTGCTGTGTCTCATACCCCACTCCCATGACTCATTGCAACTTACTTGACAATCCACATCAGTTGCAGTTTGCTTATTCAGCAATATGATTTGGTAATTTGAGCCACCATGTGGTTGCCGGCAATTGAACTCAGGACCTTTGGAAGAGCAGGCAATGCTCTAAACCACTGAGCCATCTCTCCAGCCCCATGATTTGGTAATTTGTATTCTTACTCTGGGGTGGTGGTGGTGGTGGTTGGTAATGGTTGTTGTTCTTCTTCTCCCAGCAATCCTTAGTCTGCACATGTTAAACTTGATAAATATCAATCAATTGAATAATTTCATAAAATAGTTACTTACCAAGAAAGATGATCTTAGAACCTGAAATGGCACATTTGTAAATGATTTCTTGCTTATTGTGAAGTTATAGCACGAGACATAGCTTGGGGATGGTAGAGTGCTGGGTCTTCATCCTCTGGGTAGTTTCAGTGGAAAGGAGGTGAATGTATGCAGCTTTTGTGGCCAAGGGAAAAGGTGTAGAAGACAAACAATGGGTGGAATGTTCCGGAGCCACGTTGGAAATTAACATACCTGTTCGGAAAGCACAGGTCAGCTTGCCTAACACCCCTGAGTGCACAGCTAAGGCAGAGGAAAAATCTGTGCTATGCACACTGATCATTATTCTGTTTTTCTTTTTAATAGCCTTTGTGATAAGTGAAGCTTCTATAAATCACGATATTACTTTATTGCCTGACTTTATTCAAGTAAATGAAAATAATTTAGCCATAAAATTGGTATTAGATTTAGATAGTTTCATTGTGTTTTCTTCCAGTAATTGGAGCACAAGGAACAAATATTCCAACCTTCTGTGCAATCACGTAGGTTTAAATAGTTGCTTAGCTTTTTTTTTTTTAATTTTAAGAATTTAACTTTTATTTGGTGTTTACCATCTGGTTGAATGTAGATTCCCTTTGTGTGTGTGTATGTGTGTTTGCATGCATGTATGTGAGTGTGTATTGGCATGCATGTATGTGAGTGTGTGTTGGCATGTATGTGTGTTTGCATGCATTCATGTCTGTGTTTGCATGCATGTATGTGAGTGTGTGTTGGC
>NW_004949097.1:15157777-15165918 GCF_000317375.1 Microtus ochrogaster | reverse complement strand
GCATGTATGTGTGTTTGCATGCATTCATGTCTGTGTTTGCATGCATGTATGTGAGTGTGTGTTGGCATGCATGTATGTGAGTGTGTGTTGGCATGCATGTTTGTGTTTATTTGCATGCATGTATGTGTGTGTGTGTGTTGGCCAACTTTCCTTTCCTTCTACAAACACAGGAATAGTTTTAGGATAGGAACGGTTTATTTTTGTCATTATTTCAGGGGTGTCTCCATAATTGATTGACCTATCATTTTAAGCCTGTGGTGAGCAGCCCATCATGGTGGAAGTCCATGTAAAGCAGAACCATCTTGTTCATGGGATAGAAGAAAGAGAGAAAGGAAGACAGAAAGGCCAGCGTGTCATGATCCTACAGGGATGTGACCCCGGTGACCTAGAACCTCCCACCAGGCTCTTTCTCCCAATGGTGCCAACCTAGAAATCAACCTGTGAACACTTGGGTTTGGGGGAGGGGAACTTATTATGTAAATTATAGGTCAGATCATTGTATGTGCCTGAATGTAACTCCAGTCCAGGAGATCTGTCCACCTCTTTTGGTTTCCATGGGCACCTGTACACACATGACACACACACACACACACACACACACACACACACACACACACAGGAGATGCACACTCAAACATGCTAGTTGATGGTAAACATCAAGAAAAATTAAATTATTACAATTTAAAAAAAAAGGCTAGGCAACTATTTAGGTCCTAAACTCTAAAAGCCTGCCCACAGTGAGTTACTTCCTCCAGCAAGGCCACTACCCTATTGGTCCCATAACTTCCTGAAATTATCAGCACAAACTTTCCACCACACTTTCCCTGACACAATGTACTGTGTTTATTCAAACCACAAATCAAAAGAGATGTTTCCCTTCTAAATTGCTTCTTGTCAGGAGCACTTGGCTTCCTGTTCTAGCTACCTGCCGCTATGTCTCCCACACTGTGATGCACTGTACCTGAAACTGTAAGCCAAGAAAAGCTCTTTTAAAACTTTGTGTGTGTGTGTGTGTGTGTGTGTGTGTGTGCGTGCGCGCGCGCGCGCGCGCGCGCGTACAGGTGACTGCTTACCAGAGCCTCACACTGAAACTGAACTCCTGTACAGAGAGGATGTGTGGTTAGACTGTAAAGTACAGGTTTCGGGATAGAAAGCAGGGAGGAGCCGAGGAAACACCTGGAAGAGAAACAGAAGACATCCGGAAAATCCAGACCTGGCTGGTGTGCTGCCCTCACATGTCCCCATCTTATAGGGAGGTTTTCTGGAGACATTTCTACAGGCTCCATATGTAATGAGTGAGTGCAGTGTTACCACGAAGCTTTAAGGACAGACAGACACCACCTCAGAGGAAGAGGAGCCAGAGGGACTTATGGGACGCATCCCTGAATTTTGAAGCAAGTGTTTTCCTGACGAGAAAATTAGTTCCTGACAGCTCTGTTTGGTATGAGCAATTTCCCAGAGTAGCATCTTCAGACAACGCTGGTGGGTTCTGCTCTGATGAAGCAGGCAAACAACCACAGCACTCTGTAATCACGTGGGGGTTCGGATTGAACGAGAACTTCCTCAGCAGCAAGTCAGCCTTACACTCTTCCATCCCCGCGGAAGAGCCTTGTCCCACTTCTCAGAAGCTCAGCCACCGCATCACAGACTCCTGGGAGCTCCCTTCCCACCAGTTTCCCAACATCAACGCGGGGAGCAAATCTTGTAACATTGAGCGCAGGAGCCCAGGATTCCCGTGTGTGAGTTCTCCTCTGTAGCATGAAGTTGATGCTCCTGGGAGGTCTCAGAGGTTGGTGAGGACACGGGGTACAGATGACAATGGGTGCTAGGCTGATGGGAAGGTCTGTGAAGGCATAGTAACTGCGGGACATGGGGTGTGTCCGCAAATAGATCAGTGTCTGGGGCTAAGTGTATTACATACTGTAAACATATTTCCTGCAGGTAATTAAAATGAGTTTTACTTTTTCTAAGCTTGTGTAACTAAGTAAAAATATAAAAATAAAAATTGTATGTTGAAAAAAATTATATAACGAAATAACCCAAAAGTTAACCATATGTAAAAGTTAAAGTAGCTGTGCAAAATTGAAACTGGTTTATAGATATGTATTTCTTATTCTCGTGGGTTGGGTGGAATTATGGCTTGGTAAAAAATGTGTTTAAAGAACTGTGCGGGCTGTGTGTGTGTGTATGTGTGTGTGTGTGTGTGTGTGTGTGTGTGTGTGTGTGTGTGTGTGTTAACTGCCCTTAGTTGATCTACGGACTAATTTACAAGCTGCTGGCACTGTGGTGAACTGTGAGACTTGAAGGAAGTAGGCTCATGGCGGTGGGGCCTTTTATATGGAGCCAAAAAAAAAAATTCTCTTTGTTCTTCAAAGTTGCAGGGAATAATTTAACCAAGTCCCCCAAACTGAGCATAATTTAATTCATCATTTAAGCAGACATCTATCTATGATGAAGCTTATTGTTGGTGTCTTACTTTTTAAATCCCCTTTCCCTTGAAGTCATCGTAGCTAAACCTTACAGAGCTCACTTTGTGGAAGCCACGGGGCAAGCGCTTCCCCGATGACGTAGGGGTTTTGCAGGTTTTGCAGAAGGGTGTGAGAGTTTAGAGAGTTTTCTTTAGAGTCATCCTGCCTGGAAGTGGAAGGCCCTGGTCAGACCCAGAAGAGTGTGCCTCTGAGAACTGGGCTTGCTGGGCTGGAAGCGTGGGAGCTGGTGTGGAACAGCCTTCTGGAATGTGGACGTCTCTTAGCGGGGAGTGTTTATAGCCGCGGATCATGCATCCTTGTTAGGTAACTTGATAGGGATTAGTAGCCTCAGTGGGCCTTGGGAATGGACCCCTTCCTAATAAAATCTACTTCTGGCCTTGGGTAGACACAGACTTTCTGTTCTGCTCCAAAAATGAGGACATTACATCCTATTATCTCCTCCCTTAAGGGTTAATCCAGCTGAGCCTGTCAATCACCTACCAGGAGTCCATTCCCCCAGGGAAGCCGATTTACTTAAGCCAAGCTAAGAAGAGGGGGGAGGAATCTTTACCTCCTTAATGAGATAGTACACTTATCCTTCCCAGAAACCCCTCCCTTGGGGCAGCTGCTTGCTGAGCTTCCAGCTTGTAAAACTGCACGCAGCTCAGATTTCCCTGAGTTACCCAGAAAGACACAAAGTTTGCTTTTCCATTTTTTAAATATCGTTTTCTTTCTGGTACTGGACAGAGCCTGAGCATGCTTTCCCTGACTGAGGTTTCTCATTCTTTTCTTTTCTGAAGCTCTCTCCCTTCTGCTAGGCAGCTGTTTATCTGCCACGTGACTGCTTACCAATTGCCCTCCCTGAACCTGCTTGCTTTCTGAGGGGCCGTGGCTTTGACTCTTTTCTCTTTCTCCTTGACCACTGCCAAGATGTGCAGCTGGTCTGCTCCAGTGTTTGCCTCTCAGACTAACAAAACTGTTCTTGAGAGTCCTACCAACTCAGTTCTAAAATTCTTTTGTAAATGAGACTATCCCCTCCCACCAAAGGAACTCCATTTTCTCCTGTAACATAAGGCACCCAATTTGGGGGGGGGTCCCCAAAATTTTTAGAAGCATCCTGAGACGCTCTCAAAGTCTAACCTGCTCTGTGTGGAAGAACCCAGGGCCCAGGGATGTAGAATGGAGATCAGTCCCGGCTCAGAGGAGGCAACTCTATCTGCAGAGTGCCCAGCATGTACCATGGCTCCTTTTGTGTTGGTCATGAGCAGCAAACAGTGTTTAGGACCCGGATTAACCTGAAGACACCACACCCTCAACTCCTCACCTCTGCTCTGTCCCTGGTGCAGTTTTCCTGCTAAGGGCTGTCCAGCAGCTTCCAGGGAGGGAAGCCGCCCTGTAGCCCTTTCAATCCCACATGCAAGGTTCAGATGCTCACCTTGGAGCCTGTTACTGACAGGGTCATCCAGCTACCAGCTGCTTCTTTTTGGGTCTCAGACATTTCCAACATTTGGCGCTGTTCCTTTTGTCTCTTGGTTCTCAGGCCCTGTCATGACTGAGTAGGTCACTGGGCCTAGAAGCCAAAGCCTGATGCTCATGGTAACACGTGGTGCCATTTACTTTATGACTTGGGATTCCCACCCCTAGCTATAACACTGCAATGAAGATCCCTTGAGTGCCTTAACAAAGCACCCTTCTCTCTCTCTCTCTCAAAGGACTCCCACGATTAGACTAACCAGTCCATTCCCCGTGGCTGGTCAGTTCTGAAAACTCCCAATTAATTTCTGATTGCTCCTTTAATAGTTGTGAGGGTCTATAAATAGAAAGCGATAAAGCCTTTAATGACTGAACCTCCCAAAGCTTCCTTCTAGATTCCCTGAACCACTCAGCATTTAAGGCTCTGTTTCTGCAACCCATGGGTCTGTATTCACTGTGCAAATCATAGGTTTGCATGTGCTGATCAGTCTAGGTGGGCATTGGTGGGTCTCTCTGTTCTGGTCCTCCTTTGCTTTGATCATGTCTGCTATACATAAGTTATGTGACACATTCCAGCCGCTGTCCAGCTCCCATAGTACGATGTAAGAGGATTTCTTTGCTATTTTTTAAAATTTAATTGAATTTGACAGTGCTCAGCATTGCAATGTTATACCCCTACTGGCCCAGCAAAGCCTCTTGGAAGATTGTAGAGAAGGTGTCCTGGGGTCCAGCACCATGTGTGTGAACAGCATTGGCTCTTGACAATATTCAAGGAAAGTTGTGAGTCATGAAGATATTTGGAGAAGGTCATCTTTTAGCTTCCAAGTAGAAACAAGGAACTCCAATTTTCATCATGATTTCTGTGTTGGGACTTTAAATGTCCTTTCTGTTGCAAGCTGATGGTGCTTTATGAAGGTCCTGATGGAAGGTTAGTGTGTTAGGGGCTTGATCTGGAATGGAACTTTTAGAACTGTTAAGGAATTGAGGTACAATGTATCAAAAATTGTTACAAAGCTGGTGAGGCGTGTTAAAAGGGATAATTATCCAAAAAACCCCTGTGGGAAACACAGTTGGTCTCACTCTGTCTACACTGCTGGTCTGGCTAAGTCACCTAAAGACCCAGAAGAGGGGGAAGAGAGCGGTTCAGAATCCAGGGAGCATGTCTTCAGGTTTTCTTCACCGAGAAGATGGTGGGATCTTTGTGACTTACAGAACCACTATTACATGTGCATGTCCTGTAAGATCCTGATGGGACTTCACTAAATGCTTTTGAATTATGTCAGAACACAGCATTTACTGAACAGACAGAAACAAGAGGAGCAATCAGGGGTGATGTCAAAGGATAGGCTGTTTCTCCCTTTTCAGTCCACCCTTCCCCTGCTCCACCCATCTTCCCTGGGAGCCCTAGGATGCAGGCAGTGGCAGTTCTGGGCTTGTGAGCTTGAGTGGCGTTTCCTGATGTCACACAATGTGCTCTTCTGTAGTAGAGCTGGGCAAACACAGGGTTTGGGCTTCCTCTTCCTTTGGGAGCAGCAGCAGGCAGTTTGGTCAGGTGATGAGATTCTGAGTTGGGGCTGGGAAATGTTGGTTCTTGGAGAAGGTATGGGGTCTAGTGACACTTGGGTCTTTCTGCTGGACAACCTGGTATTTGCATTTAGAACTTATTCTTGGAATATCGTTTGCACGTCTAAATGCATGAATGTATTTTGAGCTTGAATGTTTATTTTTAAAAAAATTGGGTACATATATTTTGCCTGTCACCTCCAAAAATCTATCTTGGTGCACCTCAAAAAATTTTGAACTAGTAAGTACAGGAGACAGAATATACTGCGGCACAATTTTTTTCTTATAAAGTTAATCAAATTAGCATCTTTTAAAAAGATTGATCCTTTTTTTAAAATTGTGTATATACAAATGTCCATGGAGGTCAAGATGTCAGACTCCTTGGAGCTGGAATTATAGGCAACTCTGAGTTGTCTGAAGTAGGTGCTGGGAACCAAACTAAGGTCCTTCTTGAGAGCAATGCAGCCTCTTAGACCACGAGTCCTCTCTTGTAGACTGAAGTTTCTGTCCTGCCCAGTCAGTCCAACAGCCATTCAGTCCCAAAGAAACACACAGAGGCTTATATTAATTATAAACTGTTCGGCCTATTAGTTTAGACTTATTATTAACTAGCTCTTACAACTTAAACTAACCCATAATTCTTATCTATGTTTAGCCATGTGGCTTGATACACTTTCTCAGTGAGGCCTTCTCATCTTGCTTCCTCTGCACCTGTTGTGAGGAGTGGCGGGCTGTGTTCCGGCCGGCTCCCAGCCGCCTGGCTAGCTTATGCCCTGAAATAATTACACACAAACTGTATTCTTTCAAACACTGCCTGGCCCATTAGTTCCAGCCTCTTATTGGCTAGCTCTTACATATTGATCTAACCCATTTCTAATATTCTGTGTAGCACCACGAGCTGGCTTACCAGGAAAGATCTTAACCTGCGTCTGCCTGGAGCGGGAGAATCATGGCGACTGCCTGACTCGGCTTCTTTCTCCCAGCATTCTGTTCTGTCTACTCCGCCTACCTAATTTTCTGTCCTATCAGAGGCCAAGGCAGTTTCTTTATTAATTAACCAATGAAAGCAACAGATAGACAAAAGACCTTAACCAATAGACAGATGACCCTTCTCCATCATGCACCTGGCTGACGACTGTCTCTGCCTTTTCTCTTCCCAGAATTCTCCTAATCAGATTGCCCCACCTATGCTTCCTGCCTGGATAGGGGCCAATCAGCATTCTATTAAACTAATACGAGTGACAAATCTTTACAGTGTACAGAGCATTGTCCCACAGCATTCTCTCCAGCCCAGTGACCGTTCACTAAGCAAGTTATGGAACGTGTGCTAGGAATGTAGCTCAGGTTAGGGTCCTTGCCTACATGCAAGGCCTTGAGTCTGAGTCTTGGCATTGGAACAAGACATTATACACCTGCCTTTCATAGAGTCCCCAAGTAGTTAAGGTCTGGAGGAAAGTTATAATTTTATAGCACCCTGACACGTAGTCCCATGTGGTGTTTTTATGAAATAACTATTCATCAGGAGCCCTTATATCATGATTTTCATGTACAGAGGTCTTACGCTTTTAAATGAGACCTTGAGAGAGCTACAGCTGGCTGGAGTTTTAGAGTCATTCCCAATAGTCTTGCCTCACATTTGTAGCTGATGTGTTCAGCTTCTGCTGTGTGTTTTAGTTGTTTTGAGCACTGCATGTAGAACATAAATAGATTATAAGAAAATCCCTGATAAATTTTACAGTTTTGGCATGGATTCTGCAAACACCTCTAGAGTTTACTCTACCTACTGCTATTGTTTCTTCCTCAGAAGTACCATTATCTTAGACTTTAGATTTCGTTTTCCTTTTTTATTTATTTATTTATGCTTTTAACATGTATGTTTGTGTCCTTCTTACATGTTTTATTTTTTAAAGTAAGTATTTGGTTTATTTTATTTTTAATCATGTGCATGTGTGTGTCTGTGAGGGGGTATACACATGTGAAAATGGTACCTGTGGGGGCCAGGAGAAGGTTCTAGGTCTTCAGGAGCTGGGATAACAGGAGGTTGTGAGCCATTTGATGTAGGTCCTGGGAATTGAACCCAGATCCTCTGGAAAAGCAGTCAGTGCTCTTAACTGCTGAGCCATCTCTCCAGTCTTATACTGTATGTTTTAAATGCTTTGAAATAAATCAACAGATGCACCATTTTGTAGATACTTTTGAGTTGCCTTTTTACTCATCTTTCTGTTTCTGATATTTATCCATAGGTTTTCTATCTATCAAAGGACATTTCCATTCTAAGATCACATATTGCATATATACTGTGCTATAACCATGGGGTAGGCAGCTGGCTTTCTACTGGTTGGTTACAGGTAGTTGTAACTGGAAGTTTCTCTCTGGCCTTCCAGTTCCAGAATAACCACTCAGAGGCTTAATATTAATTGCAAACTGTATGGCCTGTTAGCTCAGGCTTACTATTAACTAGCTCTTACAACTTAAACTAACTCATTTGTAGTAATAGGAGCAGCGGGGCTGAGTCCCCAGCACCCCGCTTCCCGCAAGGCTAGCTTTAACTGAAATAATTACACGGACACCACATTCTTTCAATCACTGCTTGGCTCTTTAGCTTTAGCCCTTTTCTCGGCTAACTCTCGCTCCTGG
>NW_004949097.1:15125571-15154972 GCF_000317375.1 Microtus ochrogaster | reverse complement strand
TCTAACCTATCAGGGCAAGCAGCTTCTTTATTTAATCAACCAATGACACTCCTCCCACCTACGTTCTAACCTATCAGGGCAAGCAGCTTCTTTATTTAATCAACCAATGACCTTCCTCCATCACCCATTTCTGTTAGTTTATATTTTGCCACAGGATTGTTGCCTCAAATCTTGTTTTACAGGCATCTGCTGGCATCTCCCTGACTCCACCAATTTCTAATGCAAGACTTAAATAGAATGTTTATTAAAACATTTGTCAGGTGTTCCTTGCTTAATATTGTTTATGCTGGTTGTAATTTTATACTTGATATCTGTTCCTATTGTATGTAGTTTTGAATTGGGTTTGGATTGCTCTTATTTAGACAAAAGGGGGAGGTAGTGGGGAATCTTTGTCCACCAATTATCTTTAAGAAGTAGGACTAAGTTAGGGTGTGACTTTCTGGATACTGGGAGAAAAACTCTATACTGCTGAGCTTGAACTTCTTGTTCCTGTTTCATGAGTTTGCATATATATATATATATATATATATATATATATATATATATATGTTCTACCTTTTAGCTAGCCTGTTTTTTTCTTGATCCAAGATAATTCAACATGGGGCAATCAGACTAGGAGAATTCTGGGAAGAGGAAACGCAGAGACACAGTCACAAGCCAGATGCAGAGGAAGCAAGATGAGAATGCCTCACTGAGAAAAGGTACCAAGCCACATGGCTAAACATAGAAAAGAATTATGGGTTAATTTAAGTTAAAACAGGTAAGAAGCCTGAGCAATAGGCCCAACAGTTTATAATTAACATAAGCCTCTGTGTGTTTCTTTGGGACTGAATGGCTGTGAGGCTATGTGAAATGGGGATACATCATTGTGGGTCTGGTCGTCTTTCCTAGGAATTTTAAAGAGATGTAGCATGTTTTCATGGTATGCTATTGGCCATTCAGACGGTTTCTTCAGTGCAGTTCATGTTTTAGTTCTTTGGTTCATTTCTTATTAGTCTTTTCATATCTATGTATGCTGGGCTGTTCAGCCCAGGGTATGAGAAATTCATGGCTGGTGTGTTCTCTGTGACAGTATCCACTTCATAGTGCAAACAGGTGAACAGATGAGCCAGTGAATGCTTTCTCACAGAGTTCACTTACAAATCCAGAAGGGAAGGCATGACCAGGCAAAAACTAAAACAACAAAACTTGGATCCTAAAATCAGGCGCAACGACTAAGAGGGGAATCTGGTTGACAGCCTCCATCCGTATTCTCTGGAGAAATATGTCTCTTCTTCCTCATTAAATCATAAGAACATGGTTACAACAGCTGTTCAAAGTTATTGCATGTATACAAATGTAATAAACAAACAGACAAGCCCATGGAACTAACCATGAAAACATCTTGAACATTCAGCCCTTCTCACCAATACTTGGACTCTCAGGTTTAAGACAAAATAGCAAAATATAAACATACACTGTCTCTCTTTTTCTGCTACAAAAATAAATATAAATGAGGTGGATAAAGCCCTCACTTTCAAGATATTCCTGTCCTTCTTTTGTAGCCTTCATAATGGATCTTTCTCTCTCTGTTGCTCTCTCTCTGTTGCTTTCTCTCTCTCTCTCTCTCTCTCTCTCTCTCTCTCTCTCGTGTGTGTGTGAAATGAGGTAAGGGAATTGAAACAATAACACCAGAAAGACCGTGGAGCCATGGTAGGAAGAACTGGCCCTGTTGGTAGTTTCTCTCATAAGAAAGGGTAGACGGAGGCTGCTCATTTGTTTCCTGGTCGGCCAGACCCGAAATAATCACACAGAAACTATATTAATTAAAACACTGCTTGGCTTATTAGCTCAGGTGTCTTATTAACTACCTCTCACATCTTAAATTAACCCATTTCTGTCAATCTATGTTTCACCACAAGGCTGTGGCCTACTGACAGGTGCCTTTCTCCTTGGGCGGCTACGTGGCATCTCCTTGACTCCACCTACTTTCTCTCTATATCTCTGTTCGGATCTGCTGAAGTACATTAAAACAAAAACAACTACAACATGAACACAGCATAAGAACCAGTTCTCCCTACGTAGATGTCCATTTCCTGGCATGTAGCCACCATGGAAGTACACGGTATACTGGCAACCCCACCCTGCACTGGGTTAAGTAGTTGTGCTGTGGTCCAGGGAGTCCCGACTGTTTCTCTCTGAAACATTAAGTGACAGTCTCTGGAAAGAACAATGAGGTCATATACAACTTCTAGTATATGATTTGATCCAAGAAGCAAAACTATTTTTCAAAGCCTGCTTCTTTCCAAAACTGAAAAAACAAAAACATTTGTATTCATTCTTTAGAAGCAGTATGATAGCAATCATGACTGTAGGATTGTTCACAAGCATTAACGTCATTTACATATCAAGAAAAGAAAAAAAAACAGGAAGAGATAGATTAAGAAAAAAATGGAAATGGGTGTTGGAATCTTGCTCTGGCTGCATCTCACTTCTGCCTTAGCTGTCTGCAATCTTGTTTTCTTCCATAAACTGGGGAAGCTGGTGTTTAGCCATATGGTCGGGAACACTTGGCTTCTTCACGTTCTGGCTCATGACACTTGCCTGGAAAGTGTGGCATTGCTTACCGCAGAGATGGCCCCCAGGGACACAGGCAGAGTGAGGATGCCTCTACTTGGGATCACAGAGGTCTCCTTGGTCTTCATGTCTAGACCGCCGTTGAGGACGCTAAAGTACTGGTTCCACACAGCAGGGTCCGCACCCACAGGAGTTCCTTGGGAAATGTCTCAGATACTCTTTTCCTTCATATCCAGCATAGTCACGGTGTTCTCTATGGTCAGCTGTCTGCCCTAGAAGATAGAATCATTGCTGACCCAGTATGTGACGTAGTAGATTTCACGTTGTGTTTGGTGGGGAGGTTTCCACCGCATATGCTGCGGACAGAAGGTTTTTCTGGTTTGTGTCTACTCGTGGATCTGAAGGGCCCTGGCAGATGAGTTTTTCCCACGCCCTGTGCATCACTGGCCTGTCAACATGGTTGTACTGCTAGCAAAGGTGTCATGGTGGAGGGTTCCACAAAGGTGCCATAAACTTCAACTTTGGCATTGGTGCGCTGAACTGGGATATATGTTCAGGGGAGGTTCGTACAACACTTTTGTTTACAGAGGATGACCTTGTCCTGGACATCCAATGCAGAGGCAGAAGTGTTGGGGGCTTCCCTTTTCTTTTACTAGATGGGCCGAGTTTCACAGAGAAGGGACTCTGGAAGAGCATAGAGCCCAGGGTCTGAGGTAGCAGGGTACTTCAGAGACCAGATATGAGGTTGGGGAGAACCCAAGTCCCATCAGACTCTAGGTTGAAGTTTGTAAGAGCCTAGGAAAGTGAGCTTGCTGTGGGGGACACACTGGCATGAAGCAGCTTGGTTGTTCCAAGGCATCTAGAGACAGAGCAGCCTTGAGGCTTTCTGGGTGGGCAGAGCCACTGCAGCAGACACCTCATGGGACATATGATTGCTTAATGTCATCAGAGTATCCATGCTATGATGTGGGAGCCCCCTCTGTATGCCACAATTACCATCAAAGAATAAAGAAACTGCTTTGGACCTATAGCAAGGCAGAACTTAGGTAGGCAGGGAAAGCTCGGCTGAATGCTGGGAGAAAGAAGGGCAGAGTCGGAGAGACGCCATGGAGCTGCTGCCGGAGTCAGACATGCTGAACCTTTGCCAGTAAGTGGTGATACACAGATTAATAGAAATGGGTTAAATGAATATGTAAGAGATTAGCCAATAAAAAGTTAGAGCTAATGGGCCAAGCAGTGATTTAATCAATACAATTTCTGTGCGATTATTTTGGTTCTGGGCAGCTGGAACAAACAAGCAGCCACCTCCCACTACAACACCAGCCACTCCGCAGTGGGCACCTGTGCGATCCGTATATTCACCTAGACTTGGGTTTGTTCTGTGAGTTGGGTCATTTGGAGCTGCTGCTGTTGTAGGCAGGATCTACTTCAGGACCCACAGGATGCTGTTGAAGGTGACATCTAGGCTTTACTGGTTGGTTCACTGCCATCTTGGCACCATGGACCGCCTACAGAGTCTCACTGGTGTCAACCACTTTGCCTTTGGGTAAATGACTTATGTCCTGGGGTACGGGTGTCAGGGAGCCACTGTCTTTAAGCAAAGGATGAACTCTGTGCCCAGCTTTTCCTTTGAGTCCCCTGAGCTGATACTGATCTCCTGATTGTGTCCTTATTGCTTATTCCTGTGTCCTTATTGCTTGGAATGCTGCCTAGTGGCTCAGGATGGCTCTGCAGAAGTCAACCGATGACACTGTCTTCTCGCTGACATTCATTATGAGGACAGGAGAATTTCAGTGCAACTTTCTTGTGTTCCACGAACTCAGAGAGACTGAAGAACCCAGCACAGCACTTCCTGCAGATGTGAGGCTTCTGCTGGGTGTCTTTACTGCAGCTGTGCCCTCTGACCCTTCATCACCCTTCCCTGGGGATTTCACTGGAGCATCGGTGTCCTGTGGCTGCTTGCCCTGCTCCTCCTCTAAGTGGATGTGCTGCAGTTTTGCCTGCAAGTGCCTGGACACGGTGCATGCAATGGGGTACTGGGAAGAGACCTGGTGACATGCCTTCTTTCCACCACCGTTCCTGGAGTGCCCGTCCCAGGAATATCCTGTTTTCTAAGTTATCTCATGGGTCATTTGTAGGGTCTGAATTGTGTCCTCTTGTTAAGACTTAACATTTATACGTTGAAATTTAACTTCAGCATATGCCTGTGTTTGGAACACTCTTTATAATCTTTATTCATTATTATATTTTAATAATATATAATGGATTTCATTGTTGCACTATATATAGTGCAATATATATATACACACATACATACATATGCATTTTGGTTATAGTCACTCCTCCTTACCCCTTTCTTATTCTAGAATAAGTTAATATTCTCTCTGGTGCACATCCTCTTACTAGTTTTTGTCTTCTTCCCCTCCTCCTCTCCTCCTTACCCCTTTCTTATTCTAGAATAAGTTAATATTCTCTCTGGTGCACATCCTCTTACTAGTTTTTGTCTTCTTCCCCTCCTCCTCACCCCCTCTTCTTCTTAACCTAACGAGCTTCATTTACAGAAGCATGTGTGAGAGATTATTTTCAGGATCCTGTGTACTTTACTAGTGCTTATGCCTTTTGGGGGAAATGATATCGCCTTTTCGAAAGGTAATTGAAGCCAGTAGAGCGGGTCCTTACCCAATATAAGAAAGTCTCTTTATAAGCAGAAGAGATTTGGACAGGGAGGGATGAGGACATGGGGAGATGAACACCTGCAATTCATGGAGAGGCATTCGCAAGAACTTAATCCTGCAAGGACTTGGATCTTGGATATTTCAGCTCCTGCCTGTGGAAACATGACTCCCTACTTTTAAACTGATTTGTACTGACTAATATAATTGTCATTTTAACAAATTCCTAGAACCGGGAAGAATGTCAAAGTCAGTAAAATGTTTGTCTTGTGACCATGAGGGCTCGAGTCCAATCCCTGGGACGCAACTCGTGCACAGTAGAGCAGAGGAGGCAGGTAGATCCCTGGGACTCACTGGCCAGTCAGCCTAGTCAACTCATTGGGTTCCAAGATAATGAGAGACCCTGTCCCAAGAAACAAGCTGCACATCCTCTGGGGAACAACACTCTGGCCTTCACATGCACGGCTACACACGTGCACACACGTCAATTTTTAGGTACGCCGTTCATTCTTTCTTCAGGTTCAGAGCTGTCAGAGGTCCTTTTTGCTTTTATGGTGGGTATCTAGGGCTTTTGAAGTAAACCTGAGCACCTGGGGGAACATCTCATTTTAGTGATGCAGTGGGCTAGTTGCTTGTTCCAACGTCAGTCCCAAAAGACGTGCTCTGGATTTTTTACGAGGTGTATCAAGATCACCTTTGCCCTGCCTTTCATGAATTCTGCATGCATTGATACTCATGGTTCAAATGCCAAAAGGTCACAATCTTGAGAATTCACATGTAATGTAGAATGATTTCTTCACAGTGATATTTGCTGTTTTTGAATAAGATACATATCCCATTGAGTCTGTATTCATTTTGAATTGTGAGATTTTTTTTTCTCAGATATACCACATGAATTTGTTGTCTAGTCTTTTGATGGAAAATGCACATAGGTAAGACAGTCTCCTCTTCCATGAGCAGAAAAATTATCATACATGGTTTAAAACCTAGGGCTGGTGAGAGGGCCGGTGGGTGAGGCTTGTTGCCAAGTCTGACGACTTGGGTTCTATTCCTAGGACCCACGCTATGGAAGGAGAGAAATGACTCCTATAAGTTCGTCTCTGACTTCTACACATGTGCTGTGGCATGAATATACATGTGTCCTTAGACACAAATGAATAAATAAATGTAAAAGAAAGCCTAGTTTCTAGTTAAAAATTGAAATTAACAAATTTTTGAGTGTACATTGTGTATGTTGGTAGACATGTATATGCTAGTGCATGTGTGTGGAGCCAGAAGACATGCTTGGGCGTCGTTTCCAGTATACCACTGCCTTAATTTCAAGACAGGGTCTTCCATTCACCCTGAGTTTGCTCATGAGGTTAGGCTGGCTTGTCAGCAAGCTTCAGGGATCTACCTGTCTCTTCCCCAAGCACTGGGGTTACAGGTGCATGTCACAATGCTTTCCTATTTTGTGTGGGCTCTGGGAACCCAAATCAGATCCATGTAGTAGCTAACCAAGTATTTTACTGATGGAACTGTTTCCCCAGCACTAAAACCTTAATCCTGTCAAGTTAGTTCTGTTTGTCAAGACTAACCCAATGCAAATGCTAATAAAACAGTAGAACATATTTTGTACAGTGACACCTTGTTTCTTTGTTTTTTAAGCCATGGGTTCACCAGTGACACCTTGTTTCTTTTTTAAGCCATGGGTTCACATGAACACTGTTGTTTGTGCTCAACAATAGCAGCTGGCACCTGTTGACTATCTAGTGCCAAGGCAATTAGCGTTTTACATGTGCACCTCATTCGGTTCTTGCAATGATTATATTAGACAGTTATCTAAGGCTGCCACAACAAAATACCACAGAGTGGGCGGCTTGAGCCGTGGGGATATACTCCTCACAATTCTAGAGTCTAAGTGTAGGATGTCAGTGTGGCTAGGGTCTGGTGAGGCCTTTCCTTTAGGTTTGAAGATGGCTGACTTTTTCTTCTGTTATTCACACACACACACACACACACACACACACACACACAGACAGAGCAGGGGGAGAGAGACACACACACAGCCGGGGGGGGGCGGAGAGAGAGAGAGACAGAGACAGAGAGAGAGAGAGAGAGAGAGAGAGAGAGAGAGAGAGAGATATCAGGGAACAAGAGCAAAAGAAAAATGGAGGGAGGGAGAGGAAAAACAGAGACACTGACTCTCTGGTATCTTTTCTAATAAAGGTGCCGATTCTTCTGCCTCAGCTTTCCCAGTTTCCCAGTAGCTGAAATTACAAACACATGTATGGTAGTTTGAATGTAATTAGCTCCCATAATCTCACAGGGACTGGCACTATTAGGAGGTGGGCTTTATGGGAGTGGGTATGGTCTTGTTGGAGGAAGTATGTCACTGTAGTGGCGAGCTTTGAGGATGCCTATCTCAGGATACCACCTGTGTGTCAGCTGACTTCCTGGTGCTTATAAGATGTAACACTCTGTTCTGAACTCAAGAACAATGGCAATGGGTTTCTGATCCTACTGCACGCACTGGCTTTGTGGGAGCCTAGGCAGTTTGGATGCTCAACTTGCTAGACCTGGATGGAGGTGGGGGTTCCTTGGATTTCCCACAGGACAGGGAACCCTGATTGCTTTTCGGGCTGAGGAGGGGGGGGGAACTTAATTGGGGGAGAGGGAGGGAAATGGGAGGCGGTGGCGGGGAAGAGACAGAAATCTTTAATAAATAAATAAATTAAAAAAATAAATAATAATAATTAATAATAAAAAAGAAAAGTAAAAAAAAAAAAGATGTAACACTCTGAGCTCCAGCACCATGTCTGCCTGCATATTGTCATTCTCCCTGTCATGATGATCATGGACAGAACCTCTGAAGCTGTAAGTAAGCCACCCCAACTATATGTTCTTTTTTTTTTTTAATAAGAGTTGCTGTGGTCATGGCGTCTCTTCACGGCAATAAAAACACAAACTAAGACACCATGCCATAGCACCCATGAATAATGAACACATTTTATTGGCCATCATATTTCTTTGCAAAGCAAATTTTCACATGCATGTTAAAATTTTAAGCTATAATCACAAGGCTGTAGATGTTAGCATATTTTTGGTTTTGGTTATGAACTCCAACTAAATAAGTATGATAAATGCATAAATGTATGGAAATATTGACAAAAATACAGATTCTTTAGTCTGTCTAGATTCAAAACCCAGGTCTGGTCACCTTGTACTTAACTTCTGTATATCCATCAAGTCTAGCTCGTAGACTCATCTGTTCTAAAGATTTATTTTATTTTCAGTTGTGTGTATATGTTTGTCTGTGTTCAGTACATGCACATGAGTCTGGGGCCCAAGGAAGCCAGAGGTATCAGCTCCACCCAGAGGTGGAGTTCCAGATGATTGTGAGCTATCTGATGTGGGTGCTGGGAACTTAACTTGGGTCCTCTGTAAAAGCAGCAAGTTGTCTTAATTGCTGACCCATTTCTCCATCCCTCTTAAGAGATTTTGCTGAGTTAAAATATGTACTGGAGTTAGGACCCTCAATAAGCACCGTGTTTGCTCTTATTCTTGTACTGTTGCTTACATGCAGACAGCAATCATCAGTTACTAGGAAGAGCCAGCATGTGGGCCACCCCAATGTTCCATTTTAACCTGCACAAGCTTATGCACAGTTGTGTGTATCCGTGTGTGTGTGTGTGTGTGTGTGTGTGTGTGTGTGTGTGTGCAATGGGGCTGGAGTAAGAATTCCCCACTTAGTGTATAAAAAGATCACTTAATTAGGTTTCCATCCTAACGAATCACTTGCCAGTTCTCATTTCTGTGCTCCTCTGCCTTACCTGACATACTTTATTGACCACCTGACATCCTTGCTGTCACTTTCCTTTGAGCCACACAGGTTTATGGATTATCTGTCTGCTTGGCACCCCAGGAGGCTTTCGCCCTATGAGATGGTAGATCTTTGTGATGTTCTAGAAGAGGGGGAAATTGACCTTCCTTTTATAAACTGGTAGAAATTGCTCCTGGGAAAGAAGCCACAAGGGTCGTGGACCACTGGCTTTCTCAGATTGATCGGCCACTGACATCCTGTCTGTGAGAGAGTCCACGGCCACCGGCCACCGCTGGGGAGCTGTCTGTGTGGTCCCTGTCACCACGCTAGCATCTGCTACCCTGAGCTCTCTATTCCTTTTCCCACTTCGAGCGGCTCTATTAACAAACTGGAACAGACGAGGCTGGGGCTGGGAACAAATGTTATTTTGGTTGGACATGTACCGTGGGTTAAATGTTGTCTCTAGGGATCAACCTGTCTAACACTGGTATATAAAAATGTGTCTTCACATACGATGTGATAGTCTCCCTTGTTCCTTTGTGTTGTAAAATGAACAATGGCTTTGTTCTTCGGATTCTTGCCCAGCTACCTTTTTTCTTGTTCTGTGTTCTGTTTTCATAGCAGGCTGTGACAAACACCAGCTGATCTGAGTAGAGCCCCAGAAGCAGGGCATGCTGTAGAGTGGCCTTGGAGCGCCTTGCTGAGTACACCCAGGAGTTCCAGCTGCAGGTGGCCCCTCACCCCTCTGCCCAGGACCCCTGATGGCTGTTTTCCACATGGGGTCCATAGATATTTTTTAGCCTTTTTACATTTTTTTAAATCCCGGCTCTGCCCTATCATAAATGTACTTCCATAGGTAGGTTTTAGCTTAAGTTAAGAAAACAAGCAAACAACGCCAGCAAAAAATTCCACTCACCAATATCCTAGGACAGTGCACTAAAAATCTGTGTTAGAGCCAGGCAGTGGTGGCCCATACCCTTAATCCCAGCACCCAGGAAACAGAGACAGGCAGATCTCTGTGAGTTCCAGGCTAACATGGTCTACAAGAGCTAGTTTCAGGACAGGCTCCAAAGCTACAGAGAAACCCTGTCTCAAAACAAAACAAACCAAAATCAAAACCAAAACAAAAGAACAAAAAAATTGGAGTTAAAATTCACAGGACAATGCCTCAGTGGGTTTGAAGAGCTGAAAAAAACAAAACCTGTTTACTGCGCTTGCTCTATCATCTAAAGCAACCCACAAACGTAGTAGCTCCCTGGTGAACGGTGAATACTTCCCTTTCTTTGTTAGCTTTCAAGTCTCGTGCACTGACAATAATCTTCTAAGGGTTCAGCTAGGTTACGTCAAGGACATCTGAAGTCCAGGCTGGTGACAAACACTGGGTTCAGCATCCTTTGGTCTCAGGAGAATTGGCAACAGCCTTAGAAAAAGAGCTGTTTCAGACTAATTGGAGGCAGCAGGGAGAGGTTCCAAGTGCCAAGTGGCTTACAAGGGCCCCCCGTATCGTATCCATTTCCTGCAAATTCAGCTAGATGGTGCAGGCTGGGTGTGGAGCAGCCAGTCTGGGAGCCTTACCTCTGTGAATCGGGAACAGAAAGGGGCTCTAAAGTCTGTTTGTGTCTCCTCAGAGATGGAATATGTTCTTGTGCTGGAAACTGGGGTAGTGCCTGCAATGTTGCCACAACAACCTCTCTTGAATAGAATAACCATCAGGTTAATGGTCCTTTTCCCAGCAAATGAGCCTCTTTGTGCTTGTTCAAGATAGCTTGCCTTCTGCCAGGAGTGTTTTACGTTTCTGTGGATAGCATTCTTGGCAAACATTTTCATAGAAAGGCAAGGCATTCAATAGCAGTCTTTGCCTTTCTTTGTGTTTTTCGTATCTTATATTACATATCATAAGAATTCATCTTACGGGTAACATAATAAACACTGAGTTGTTATTTTTGGTGTGTGGCTGTGTGTGTGTTTATACGTGTGAAGATGCATGGGTGTGTGTAGGCCAGAAGACATCCCTCAGGGGCTTTCCATCTTGGCTTTTGAGACAGGGTCTTCTGCTGAACCTGGGGCACCCAACTGGGTTAAACTAGCTGGCCAGTGGGCCCTAGGGATCATCCTGTCTCTACCTCCCTAGTTCTGGGGTTACAAGCTTGCACCACTATTTCTGCTTTTTAAAAATACTCATATTTCATCTGGTGGCTGAACTCAGTCTGCAAGGCAAGCACTTTACAGACGTAGGTCACAGCATTTAGTTTTAAATTTAACGGAGAAGCTTGGAAGGCAGGTAGAGAAGAATGTAGGGATGTTATTCTCTCATGCCTGGAAAAGGGGAGAGGATGGGCATTCTCAGTCGAGGACATGAGCGGTTTTAATCTCTTTTCTAGTTTGTCTTTCTCTTGGACATCTGTGAAACCCTCCTGTTTCTTACTGTCACCACCGTCACGTCCGTCTCCCGTTCCGCCTCTCTCCCTAGTGCACACCCTGCTCCATCTTCCCCTCATCTCCATCACTTGTTTGTCATTGTGGTGCCCAAGGGCAGCCTCAACCCCGTGTGTGTGTGTGTGTGTGTGTGTGTGTGTGTGTGTGCACGTGCGCGCATACACCAAACTCAGTTTGTCAGGCTTAGCAGCAAGCACCTTCTAAGCACTTGCTATCCCGCTGTGTTTTCACATTGTGTCAAATATTGTTCTAAATGTTTACACAGATTCTCTTATTTAATATGCACACAGCCCTGTGCCATCAGTATCACCGTCCTGTCTCCTTTTTTACAGAACCAAGAAGGGTTAGCAGGTACAGGCACAGATCTTCTTTGCCTGACTGGAGAAGATCCAGGCATTGTGCCCAACCAGGTTTGCTTCGTGGCTACTCGTTCTCAGAGCTCTCCATGACAAGACTTCTCAGAACTCTGACCCTCATCTTTGGTTGTGAGACTTCATACTTGTGCTTTTTTTTAAAAAATAGATTTAATAAAATATGATATTTTTGTTAATGTAAGTGAATTGACACTGTTGGCTTCTCTTCACCCTGCACTTCTGTATCTGTTCAGTGCTCACTGTTTTCCGCTGGTTCTCCTCATTTGGCTCTTCCTTACCTCCAGAAGTGTCTTTCTCCAGCTGCTGGTGGTCTTTGGGTCATAATTCTGTTTTGTATTTCAAGTTATAATCCTGTCTTCCACAATTATGCCATACACAAACAACCTCAATGGATTGCTAAAGAGTATGGGGAGAGCATGTGTAGGGGGTTCGTAGTTCCTATCAGCAGTTGGCTTTTTGGGGAATTATTGTGCACAGGGCATTCTATTCGTGCTTATGTTCTCCCGTCAGACTTGAACTCTTGGCAGAAACATCACTTTGTTTTATTCCCCCATTAACAGAATGAAACAGCCCACTTGATTCATAAGAACGCTAAAGTAACGTTGTGCTCTGACTTCGCCCTCAAGATACAGATTTATTTGCAAACATTCTAAACATCTTTGATGCGTCTTTTCTTTCTTTTGAAAATTTCCCTTGTCTCCAGAACAAGTAGAGAAAAATCTGTTCTAGATTTATGCCAGATTCTTATGGATCTGTGTTTTCAAGGGGGGAAAAATCTTTTCTTTAAAAATCAGGAGGTCAATAAAAATTTGCTGTTTGGAGTGTACCATAGCTCTGACTGGAAAGCTCAACCTCCTGCTTGAGGAGACTGCAAAGGGAAAACCAATCACGCACACTCTGTGAGAGTTTCATCACTCTTTGAAAGTATCTCCCAGGCTGGACGGAAAACTGCGGGAGCCTGGGGTCCCTGCTGTGTTGAGTATACTATCTGTCTCAAGGCAGGCGCTCTGAATGACGCTGCTGAGTGAATACATCTCTGTACCCCCTCAGAACCCTTCTTCAGAGGCTCCTTGGGTATCTTTTTAAAGTAATCAGCACAGACACACGTGCTATAGGGATCAATGACCCTTAGGAAGCTTCCAGCTCTGCAGAGGGAAAGGAAGGATCAAACCCCTGCTCCCCAGTGCAGCACTGTGGGTAAACGGAGGGGAGCGGGGAGGCAGAAGAAAAGGAAGACTTTTTAGGGAGGCGGGACTTTGAGGGACGGGAGCACTGAGGAGAAAACATTTCAAGGTCATCTGAAGAACGTGACCAGCAAAGGTGGGGGAGGACCACAGGATGCAGGGACCAGTCCAAAGAGGGCGGCGAGATGGTCAGGGATTTAGCGGCTCCCTGCCCCCTCCACACACATTGGCTACAGTCTTGGATGCTAAAATCACAGGCTTTGTTGATGTCCACGCTTGAAGGACTGGGATTAGGTCCAATGGGGAGGAGGCAAGGGCTGGTGGAAGGCATTTTCAACAGGCGTTAAGGGCAGCAATAGCTCCGACACACCATTCTCGAGCCGGTAATGCCCGGATGCAGACCAGACTTGGTTGGGGGCGAAAGGGAAGAAATTGCTAACAAATTTGTCATAGTAGCCAAGCAAACCCTGTTCTAGAGGGAGACAGGATATCTCAGAGCTGGTCAGTGCCTGGTTTCCCATGGGCTTCATGGGAAACCGAATTAGCTCAGGCAAGAGCAGGGAAAGGAAGGGCGCCTACAGAGGGGCCTTTAGGGTTGGGGTGGGGTGCACACATGGCTGACAGATACCCCAAGCCCACTTGCTACATATGTTGGAGCAGTTAGCAGGGATTATTTGCTCTGGTTCTCACAGATGTCTACCCCAGAAGACCCTACAGGCCTTACTTCAGAGGTTACCTTGTGAGAAAAAGTTCAGAGTACGCGCATGGCGAGTGCAATCCTTTACCGCTTGAGTCCCAGGCTTTCCACAAATATGAAGTCCACCTTTTTCTTTTGATGCTGCTTCCTTAAGCCACAGATTTACCCATTATGTTTGTTCCCCTGTACCTTATTCTTTTTTCGAGTGGGGGCGGAGGGGGGGTGACTCCACGATTTACAGATAAACAGCCTGAACAAGACAGCAACAACAAAGCCAGGAGCAACAAAACAGGAGGTAAGGAGATGGGAGGTACTGCGCAGCTTGAGAAAGCACAGCGGGGTACTGACGTTCGCTGAAATTCTCCCTGGAGTCTCCAGTAGTGTCAATACAATTCTGGGAACCGGCAAACTGGTTCTAACAGAAATAATCGTTGGTAGGGACTGTGGTTTCTAAGTGTGGGGCTTCCAGAGCCATCTGCTTTGGAGCCTTCTGAAGCACTCCCGGCTTCTCAGGCGCTCCCCACACTGCTGCCCAGAAGCTGGATTGCCTCTGGAGGTAATTACTTCAGACTGAGCTTTAGCGCTAATGGTGCTTCCTCATTAGCACCGTGGCTTGGAGCAAGGGAGCGGCTACTTTCAATGGGTTTTGGATGGAGCTGAAATGAAAGTGGAATTGTTGGGCAGAACTATTTTACGCCTGTCCTCACACAAAGGGAACTGGATGTTGTGCCCCCTTCCCATCTCGTCTGGTCCAAGCCTCGCTTTCTCCTTTTACACTGCTAGGGAAGGATTCCAGCCTCCTTCCTCCAGATGTGCCTTTCTCCAGCTGTTGGTGATGTTTGGGTCATAATTCTGTTTTATATTTCAAGTTTCAATTCTGTCTTCCACAGTTATGCCACACACAAACAGCCTAACTGGGTTGGTTTCATTTCTAGAAAGTATAGGGAGAGGATGTGTAGGGGCATCCAGTTTCCATCAACAATGGCCTGTTAGTGCTTATGCTCACTCACCGGACTTCCCAGGATCCCAGCCACAAACGGGATCCTTGTCAATATTGCGTTAACAAGAGAATGTCTACAAAGGCATTGAAGACATTCGCCTGTTCATTCATGTATGTGCAAACCTTGTCTGCTGTTGGAAGAAGGCTTGAGGTCACAGAATCGGAAAATGCCATGAAGGAATGCTGTATAACTGCGATCCCTACCTCTGCAGACGTAGGGAGACAGAAAACATGTTAGAACAGATGGCAAGGGTTGCCACGGGAGGCTTTTGATATTTAGTATGGATTCTCTGGATGAGTGTTGTTAACTGAGAAACTAATGAGAGTGATATATGGTCCCGGAAGGTTTCTCTGGAAGCATGATTGGAGATAATGGTGGGTCTAGAAGTGAAGACGTCAGAGCCCTGTGAGATGGGACCGGCCCCACTGACTTGAGAGCAGCTGGGTGAGTATGACACCAGTCTAAACTTTCTTTCCCTGCAATTTGCCCCGGAGATGAATTAAAACAACCAAACATGTGTTGGCTCTTGAAAAATAAATTAACCTTGAAAATAAGATTTTGATTGAAATTTTATTTTTTTTTAAGATTAGATTTGTCTCATTTGTTCAATTAAACATGAAGCCTCTACAAATGAAATTTGAAGACGTTCATCGGAAACATTTTATGCTTTAATAGAGCCTTTTCCTCCCATGCAAGATTTTGCTTATTAATAAGATTCATAGGAATTCAATAAAAGTTGCTTTCATCATTACTCTGTACGCTCTCAAGGGTTGAAATACCCATTTAAAAATAAAAGATGAGTAAAAAGCAACTCAGGAGCTCAAATGAAAGCAATAAAATCTTGTAAGGATGTAGAGAGGGAAGAATTCATGTGAGCAGAGGTTCGTTAGTGAGCAGAGGAGAGAAATTCATGGGCTTTGCTCTGCAGCTGTGACCTGACTTTTGAATTTGTTAGAACAATTCCTTAGTCCACATCCAGTTCTTCCATCTTCTCCTACTTTTTCTTAGAACAAATAGAATCTTTCTAGGTTGAGCTTTGTGGGTAGGAGGCTCCGTAGTTGAAGAATCCTCGTGTCTACACAAACAGGTTTGATGGGAGATCTCTAATGTTGCTTATCAAAAAGTAAAAACTTGATTTTCTGTATTTGTCCCAGTAAGGCTGCAGGGATTTTCTCAAAGGAATGTTCCTGGACCTGTTATTCAGGGCTGGAGAACACAGGCTTGGTTCACGCTTGAGATTTTAACCCTCTGCTCCCCCACATTCTTGGCTGTGCAAATCCTCAGGCTCTGAGGATCCATGAAGATGCTCATTCGTACAGTCTGGAAAGACTGTGAGATGCTGCCTTTGCCTGGATGCTTGAACATCAAGGGTCTGTTTCAGTGTATTGAGTCCAGAATGACTGTGTGGAAGTGCAATTTTGTTGTTGTTGCTTTTTTTCTTGTTTTTTTTTGAAGAGGGTATGGTTAACAAAATGAGATAAGAAATTAAAAGGAGCAATTCATTAGGTTCTATGTATGAGGTATTTTCAGAGCTCATCAGTGAATCACAGGTATGCAGGACACACTAGAAACATTGTTGCCAAAGTTCTGAAACCCCCACATTCAATTATATGAACCCTATATGGTTGTGACTCACAGAATAAGAAGTGGATGTCGGAAGATCTGCGGGTGCTGCACTCATAAACATCCACACTCAGACATAAATAATTAAAAATAAAAACAAGTAGAAGTTTATGGGGAATTCAAAAGACATCAAATATCAACAAAAAAATTGAAAAGAAGGAAAAGGTGAAACTCTTGCTACGTGTGGTTTCAAAGGTGACTACAGAGTAACTAATAGAAAGTGGCCATGGCCGTGGTAGACCAGTAGCACATAGTAGTAGATATAACTTGACAAATGGTATACCAAAGTGATTTAATGAAGAAAGGGTAGATTTGACAACAGATCATTTGTTGAGAATTGGATAGCTTAGGAGAGACAGAATATAATTCTCAATCCCTTCCCTCATATCATATTTAGAAATTAATCCCCAATGGTTAGAGGCATCTTGATCATTTGGGGGTAAGAATGATTGCTATACAAATTAACACATGTACTCGCACATAGATATGTTCACACACACAGGCGCCCACACACAAACACAAGTACACGCCACACTGTTGCACCCTTGCAAGATGTATCCATTCTATGGAAAGCAGAACACCCAAATCTCCACCCACAGGTGAGCATATAAACACACTGGTATAGCCTTGCGATGAGGCCCATGCTCAGCAAGGTAAAGCTACAAATGACAGACACACAGCAGCGTGGATGAAGACTAAGGGTGGCGCTGAGCAAAAGAAGCCAGAACCCAAACACTGTACTGTATGGGATTCTAGAACATTGAGGCAATCTCTACTGAAAACAGCTCAGGAGTCTGAGGATAACTACATCAGGACTGGACCGGAAGGAGCTGCAGGGGCTGATGGAAGTCTACTGACTGCTACAATGTACTTGAACACTTACAATGTATGCATTTCATTACATGTGACTCTTGCTTATAAAAACAATTCCAAGTGCAAAAATAATCACACATGCACATATTACAGTTTTAGCTGGTCTTTTTAAATAGGTAGAACTAATGCTTATGGGTAGCCCTGTGCCCTACATCGTTGTGGGAACTCATTCCGCCAATAGCCTTGGGACAGCAAGCTCTAGGGTGTGGTTTTGTCTGCTACATTGACAACTGATCAAGCTGAGGGAAAAGGCTCTGGCTTTCTTGTTCTTACTCTGTTTGGTGGGGTCAGAGACCAAGGGGAGGAGAGGCAGTGTGGGATCAGAAGTGCATTTGCTTGGTTTTGCATCTTTGACTTCATCTTTCCATTGCACCCCTTAATAAACTGGTAATTATACTTTTGTTGGTTCTCGTATCTCTATATAGTTATATATAGATAACTATATATATGGATAGAGTAATGAAAAACCCTCTGGTCAGCATTGTAAGCTGTGGCTTACAGAGTTCAGTTTCTGAAGTGTGGACCTCCAGGGCTGGAGGTGTAGCTCTGATGTGGAGCTTGCCAAGCTCATACTAGCCTTGAAGTCTACTTCCCCCTCAAAGCAACCTCTACTGTCAGTATCCGGGAGTATTGCATGGTGCTGAGTAAAACCTTTGAGACCTATTAGACTGTGACACTTGTTTATTCTGAACAGCTGTAGAAGTTATTGGACTCATCTCTTCTTTTTCTCCTTGTAGCTTTAATAAAATGTAAGCGTAAGAAAATGTTATATTGGTTGGTTTCAATCTGATGAAAGAATTTGACAGCCATAAAGGGTGAATGAGAAAACTTTAGTTCTATTTTCAAAATGAATGAGCTGAAACCAGTTAATGTTTATTTTCCACCGGAGACATGCTTGCTTTTGATTAAGCTTTTTATACACAGTGGATGTGTGATGGATTCTAGGATGTGTTCTGGGAAAGATGGAGCTCTTCTTTCTTTCTTTCTTTCTTTTTTTTTTTTTTTTTTTTTTTTTGGATTTTCGAGACAGGGTTTCTCTGTGGCTTTGGAGCCTGTCCTGGAACTAGCTCTGTAGACCAGGCTGGTCTCGAACTCACAGAGATCCGCCTGCCTCTGCCTCCCGAGTGCTGGGATTAAAGGCGTGCGCCACCACCGCCCGGCTCTTCTTTCTTTCTTTGAATCTTTAAGTTCTGACTCACTGGAAGATGGTGATGTAGTCCCACGTCTTGAAACGTCTAGAATGTGGAATGGAAACATTTCAGAAGAGCTTGATATAGGCCTGAGTTCAAAGTTTATATATATTTTAGACAAGGTCTTGCTATGCAGTTCAGGTTAACCTTGAACTCATAGTGATCCTCCTGCCTCGGCCTCCCTAGTACTGGGATGACGGTGCATGCCACCATGTCCTGTTGGATGTATCTTTAGACAATTAATTAAAAGTAAGACCTTGTTAATAGACCTTTAGAAGATAGTGTGCGGCTGGTTATTGTTGTCCATAAATCCTATTATTGAATTAATTGTTGAATTTGTTACTTTTATTATGGTGAAAAAAATACTTTAAAAAGTTCTTAAGGAAGTGTGTGGGCTCACAGTTTGAAGGTATCTTCTTGGCAGCAGGCTAGTGAGGCTGTTGGTTTTTACTTTTTTGGCTCTTAGCTCTTTAGGGGACCCTCCACCCAGCTCCCAAATAATCACACATAGAGACTTATTCTTTCTTATGAATGCCAGGCCTTAGGTTGGCTTGTTGCTAGCCATTTTTTTTAATTATCCTGTCTAATTTTGCCTCTGGGATTTTTCCTTTTCTGACTTCTCTATATCTTACTTTCACACTTGCTCCCTTGCTGGCTGTGTAGCTGGGTGACTGGCCCCTGATGTCCTCCTGCTCCTTTTGCCCCTTGATCTTTTGCTGCTTTCATTCTGTCTGCCTGCCAGCCTTGCCTGTCCTTTCTCCTGCCTCGCTATTGGCCGTTGAGCCGTTTATCAGAGCATCAGGTGTTTTAAACAGGCAGAGTAACACAGCTTCACAGAGTTAAACAAATGCAACATAAACGAACGCCACACGTCTTTGCATCATTAAACAAATGTTCCACGGCATAAACAAATGTAGCACATCTTAAAATAACATTCTGCAACGTGAGGCAGCTGGCTACATTACAGCCACAGTCAGGAAGCAGAGAGTGATGTCAGTGCTCCCTCCTCTTGTCTTCTCCTCATTAAGGGTAGACCCAAGCCCCTAGGATGGTGCCCCTACACACTCAAACACAGATGGTGGGTATTTTCTGAAACATGCCTGGCTCAAGGTCAAAGAATGCATGTCGGAAAGGTGAAGGTGGCAAATGTGAGCGCTTGTAGGCACGCTCGATTTCTTTCTCCAAAACTTTTGCTGAAATGTGAGAAAAGGAAAACTTGAAGGCGCGTTAGTATGGAGGCTTGCCCCTAAGGACACCCACCTTTCCTAGCTGCCAAACATTTCAGCCTCTAGAGGAAATATCACGGATAGGAGGAGCCATCCCTGTCCTCTTCTTACTCTTCTGGAGGAAATTCCTGGTTCAGGAGGAGACAGTAGTCAGGAATAGAATGCCATTTCATTTTTCTGCCTTAGGACCTCTGTATCATTGGTGAAATTGGCTTATGGCTTCAGCAAGGCCTCTGTTTTCCATTTGCCGATTACGAGCATACAATTGGGAGAAACGGAAAGAGCAAGGACTGAGTGTGGGCTCAGGACCACGCTGCCCAGTTTCCCTCTCAGCCCCGCCAATTATTGTACTCACCACCCTGGGGAATCGGGTTAACTTCGTGCACCTCCATCTTCTATAAAACGTGGTTTGCCATTGGCAGTAGCGCTTAGTTTTCTATGGTGGCTGTGGAGGGCAGCAGGGTGACTGCATGTGTTCGGCGCATGCACCCTCAGCGTGCGCTCACTGCATGTGTTAGGCACATGTACCCTCAGCGTGTGCTCACTGCATGTGTTCAGTGCATGCACCCTCAGCGTGTGCTCACTGCATGTGTTCAGTGCATGCACCCTCAGCGTGCTCTCACTGCATGTGTTCGGCGCATGCACCCTCAGTGTGTGCTCACTGCATCTATCCACAGTGCATGTCTTTCAAGCACCCGTGGGTCTTCCTTGATGTCAGAGGCTTACAGGTCGCTTTCCTGTCTTCAGAGTCTGCCATAGGACTGGTTGCAGAGCCGTTGCCCAGTCTTTACCTTTCGAATCGAGCACTAGCGTTGGGCTGTTCACGATAGCAGTGAAATTGCAGCCATTCTTTTGCTTCTTCCCAGCTGAGCGATAATTCCCTACTACCCTGAGTAGATTCATGTTTCTGAGAGAAGTGTCTGAAGCTCCTGGTAAGGTGAAGTCCGAGATTTTGTTGGCTCTCACAAGAGAGGCAGCAGAGCACCTTGGAGTGAGGGTGAGGGTGAGGGTTGAGGGCGGCCTGTTGAAATCTGGATTCTCCTACACAACTGTCCAGCCCTGGGCAAGCTACTGACCATTCAGTGCTTGAGTTTCCTTTCTATAACGTTTCAATAATAATAGCAAGTGTGTCATGAAGTTATACTGAGGATTTATGTATCAATTTAAGTAGATTGATTAGGGAATGTCCCTGCTCAATGTCAGCCTTTATTACGTTATTTGTTATTACTCTCACGGTGTCACTGAGATCTTTCTCTGGACTCCCCTTGTTTCCCCAGTCCTGGGGTCTCTGTTTAAAATAATCCCCACAATGTCCACGTCCACAGAGTGTAGCGTAGGTTATTGGTTGAGTTTATTACAGAGTGAAGGGGAAAGCTCTCAAGGGATGAGAGTCAACAGTGGCCACAGGGATTGCTAGAGATCAAAGCACTCTCAAGGGCCAGAGAGTGGACAATGACCAGAGTGCCCATTGTCCTGATCTGAAGCTTTGACGGACCTTATTTCTAAAGTCTCTAAAATAGGCAGCATTTTCCTGACCAGGTGACTGACAGGTCCATTGGGATTGAGTCTTAGAAAAAGCTACCATCTAGATGGACTTATAAGGCTTAGATATTTATCTGCCTATTGCCTTCTGATGTTCAGGATGTCACGTTTCTCATCACAGTCAGAGAGAAGACTCTAATGCCATTCTATGGAGTAGTCATTAGAGCAAGCACCATAGTTTCAGTGCTGGCCTTACAAGCTGCTCGTTATGGGGAAAAGTCCATTCCAGGACTTCTAAGCCTGTTAATATCTCAATAGCTACCTACCAATTGTGTGGTGGTATAGCCTCTAATCTTCAAGACAGTCTCGTTGTCAAATATTCTGCTTCATAGCATTATCAGGCTGTCATTTTTTTTTTACCTTCATCCCAATTAGGAACTCATAAAATGTGGCTACAAAAAACATCGGCTGTTTTTAATCTCTGTGCTAAGTTTTCTTATGTCACGCAACTGCATGAGTACATGTTTCAAGTAGCACTGTTATTTTCATGGGTTCCTTAGAGTTTAGAAGATGGAAATAGAAGCGTAGAAAGATAGCAGAAGAAATGACAAGGAATACTGTTATTTATGATCATGTGGCTAAAGGAGCACCACACTCGATGCAGAGACCAAATCCTGATTCCTCATTCCCTGCCTATAGCCACCTCACCTTCCTGGTCCTTCTCTGGCATGTGAGTCTGGGCTTGCTGTCCCACCACCTTCATGAGGATCTTAGAGAAGAAAACATCAATCTCCCAGATCTCCAAGTGATGTCTGACTGACGCGCCCTCACCGTGATACATCGGTAGCAGTCACTGAAGGGTCAGAGGTTCTGAGAGGATACCTGGCTTCCAGCTCACATCGATCCAGTGTCTGACATTCTGCTCTCCTCATCCTTATCCATCACCCAGGAGATTTCACTTCTTGCCTCTAGGTCTCCTCAATAACTCTAAAAGTTTCCCATCTGCTCCTCAGATGTTTTTCTAAAGTACTTCATCCATTACTTGTTCTGGCTGTTGTCACTGATGCTGTCGCCTGGTTGGTGGAGTTTTCTCCATACACCTTACTCTGTGCTGTGGGGGTGATCCTGCCATGGCTCTAAAATGGCTCCTTATAAATGTTGCATGCTGGGAGTGCCGCAGTGCTAGGAATCTGATCCTGCTGCCTCCCTGCCTGCTTGCCTACCTGAATGCCCTTTCTTGGCCCCCTACCATCTTCAAAAGGAAGGCCAGCCTCCTGACTTATTGTCTCCTAACGTATTGGTTACTATTGCTGTGATGACCAAGGTCACTTGGGGAAGAAAGGGTTTATTTTGCTCACGGTTCATATCCTAGATCATCATCAAAAGCAATGAGGGAAGAAACTCACACAGGGCAGGAACCTGGGGGCAGGAGCTAGTGCAGAGGCCACGGGGCACACTGGGTGGGTTGGGGGCTGGGGTGCTGGGTTGTGGTGTGCTGTTTACATGCTTGCTCCTCATGGCTTTGCTCATCCTGCTTTCTTATAGAACCCGGGACCACTAACCCTGGGATAGAACCACACACCATGGTCTGGGCCTTCTCCCATCAACCACTGATTAAGAAAATGCCTTACAGCTGGGTCTTATGGTGACATTTTCTGAGTTGAGGTTCTCTCCATTCAGATGACTCTAGCTTGTGTCAAGTTGACAGAGAACTAGCTGGGACACCTGTTTATTCCATGTTTTCTCACGTGGTGCCATCTTGGGTCTCCTGTCTCATGCTTCGTTTCTTCAACACTGGACTCAGCCACTCTTCCCTCTGAATTGTTTTCAAGGTGCCTTGTGAGTTCTTTGTAGTCCTTTATGCCTCAGCTCCAGTGTCTGCCTGTCTTCTTGTTCACCATCTGAACCCCATCTGTCTATCTCCCTCTTTGTTCAGGATCCGAGCTTGCTCTTTGCTTTCCTTGCTCCTGATGCTCAACTCTGACCTGCAGCCTGAAGCCATAGTCAGCTGCCAGCAGCTGAAGCTTCCAGACAGCCGCTCCAGTTTCATTATCTTCCTCTCACAAGCTCTTTTTATATTTATTATGAGCCCCCCAGCCCTGATTTTCTGTTCTGGTCGTATATGTAGTCATTCTGCAACCTACATATATGCACAGGTATATATGATATAGATATGTAGATATTTACTATGTGGTGTGCGATTGGAAGGAAAGGGCAGAAGAGATGACCCAGCCATTAAAAGCTCTGGCTTCTTTCCCAGAGGACCTGGGTTCAATTCCTAGCACCCGCATGGTGGCTCACAACCACCTGTAACTCCAGTTCCAGGGGATCTTACGTCCTCTTTTGGCCTCTGTGGGCACCAGGCATGTGCTTGGTGCTCAGATACACATGCAGGCAAACAGACAAGCACACACATGAAATAAAAACTCACTTTCTCTGGCAGGACGCTCACAACCCCTTAGTGGACTGAGTTTCTCCCTTGCTTGGACTTTTCAGGTCACATACCATCTGTTATCTCTTGTATGCTGACGTTGTGTCTCTGAATGTGTGTATACATAGACTCCTTTCTCGGCATACATATCTATAGGGTTTTCTTTGCATGATTTTTCTGCAGGCAATACGGTAACTCTTGTAGGTAGATGTCATTATTTACATTTGCACAAAACAGGGCTTTTATTTGTTTGTCTCTACTTTTGGGTTTTGAAGTCAGGGTCTCATGTAGCTCAGAAAGACCTTGAACTTCTGTTTCTACCTCGTGTGTGCTGGGGTTACAGACCAGTTTCAACCCATCCAGTTTGTGTGATGGTAACCCAGAGCTTTCAGCATGAGAGGCAAATGCTCTACCAGATTAGCCACATCCCCAGCAGAGAAACATTGCAGCACAGCACATTGTAGCACAAATAATAAAAACTAGAGACAGACATCGGGGTTCAACCTGAAGATCAGAAAAACAAAACAATCAAGCCACTAGAGAGTTCTTACCTCTGTGAAATCTTCAGACTGAAAGAGAGTGAGTTCCTGTCTCATCTGCTTTATATTCCTCTCTAGAGCTAGGATTAAAGGTGTGTACCACCACTGCCTGGCCTCTATAGCTAACTAATGTGGCTGCTGGGATTAAAGGTGTGTGCCACCACTACTTGGCCTATATGGCTGGCTAGTGTGGTTGTTTTGTATTCGAATTTTCAGGCAAGCTTTATTTATTAAAACACAAATAATATACTACTTTAGCACATACCTTGCTCAAGATGACTGGAAAATACAGAGAGCTGGGCCTGGTATGAGAGTCCCTGATTTTAACCATGACCCCATTCTGCTGTCTTACAGATGCTTTTGGTACAATCAGCCTCTTAGTACTGAAAATACATTTATTCATCTCTTTCAAATCTTGAGCCTTCAAAAGACCGAAATTGTGTTTTGATTCATTTGACCCAGAAGGTGAGTGGGCTGTGCCTGACACACCACAAGACAAGCAGTTAAGCATTTATGAACGTGAACTTGTAATAGCTTCATTTCTGCCCCAAATGTAACATTTTCTTTCTGTCCCTGATATCTCTCTCATCGTCTATTTTCTTACTATCCAGCAATAAATCAGAAACAAGAGTTACAACGTCCACAGTGAGAGAGAGCAAGAGGGCAGGGAGAACCGTGTGGAAGGAATTATTTCTCTGCATTATTTAAACTATTGCATCTGCTAGGCAAGCACTTTCCCACTGAGCTGTAGCGCCAGTCCAGTTTTTCCCACTTTAATTCCTGTCTTCTTGAACAAAAACATTCCATTAGAGTCTTGAGCTCTTCATTGCATAAATTCTTGATCATTTTTGCTTGAATATTGATTCTGGAAATCTATGCTTTGGCGAAAAAGTTGTCACAATCTTACAGAATGCCAATACATGGCAAAGAGCTGTATGTAAAATTTTTCTTGAAGCTTTAAAAACAACAATAGTTTTCTTTATTCTTCTAGTCAGGAAAGGAGAATTAAAAAAATCATGTATTCTAATAAAAAAGAGTTTGAATTCAGAGTTATTTGGAGGGAAAAAAAAACCCCCTGAAATCCTTTCTCCTTTTGAAGAGTAGGAAAACAAAACAAAATGAAAACAAAACAAAAAAACCCCAGACCTCTCCTGTGGCTGAAGAAGCAGATACACAGCCCACATCAGGACAGATTATAGTTTAAGGGAACAAAGAGCTTTTGGGTCTGGGTCCCCTGGATGGAAGAGAGAAACACAGCATGGAAAACTCACTCCTACAGAAGAGCCCGACAGCTCTTGAGGGCTGTGTCTCTTTGATATTCAAAGGCAGTCTCCGAAGGCAGCAAGCTGTCTAGCCACAGAGATCTCTCCACTGAGGCTCCAACCGGCCTTCAATCTCTTGCTTCACAGCCAACTCTTATCCCAGCGTGATACTTACAAAGAAAGTGTTGTGTGTGAGAACACGTCTCCTGTTATCACAGCAGGGATGTGTGAGGCACCTGGGAATAGCAGCAGTTCCTTTCTGGAAGCCGGTTTGAAAGTCACAGAAGGAATGGCAGCCAGACTTCCAGAGTATCCTAATTAGCAAGCACTCTTGCAGCCTTATGTAGGAGAAAACGAGGCCAGAGATATTAACTGACTCACATAAAGTCATTTATGTCCAAGTGTCAACAATAAAATCTGATTAGGCTCTTTCCAGTGAATTCAAAAATTTCTCAGTATAACATACTAGTAGTTTAGTCAGAGGAATGCGTTTATCCAGCGTTGTTGCCATGGGTCACCCTGTCATTAACAATGTTAAGAAAGTTTTAACTTAGGAACAAGCCCTGGCTGTAGTGAGTTTTAAGTGTTTTAGTTTCTATGTGAAGCATATTTTACCTCATCTAATCTAGTTCCTGTAGCAGTCCTTAGTGGGATGCTTTTACCTCATCTCTGCCTGGAAGTCCCGCCTATCCTCTCCTGCCTAGCTATTGGCCATTCAGTTCTTTACTAAACCAATCAGAAGGCACCATAGGCAGGCAAGGAAGAACACAGAGACACATCTTCACACAGTGTGATCAGCCAGCAACAGCTTTCCACAGTCCTTTAAGATGTCCATATGAGAATTTGTTATCTTGACAGGCCATAAAATTATCTTTAATTTATTCCCTAGGTAGGAGTTGTGTTTAGCTTGATTACATGTCCTCTGCTGCATGCTACACTTCTAGTCCTCGTTTCTCCATCCTTCCCCAGAGGACTTTTTTCTTTATCACCAGCTCTGGGCTTTAGCTTGTCTTCCTTGCTGTTGCTATCACAGGCTCATCATTTTAGATGATGTTGGTTTTGTTTCTCTGGTGCTTGAGTCCTTTTGAAGGGTTTATAAATTCTGCACCCCGTTTTGTTTTGTGTTTTCATTGACACAATGTAATTGCACATATGTATGGGTGCAGTGTGACATTTTAATACATGTAAATATTATGCAGAGATCAGATCAAAGTAACTGGCATATCCATCACCTCAAACGCCAGTCATTTCTTTGTGTTGGGAATGCTAAAAATTGTCTCTACTAGCTATTTTTAGATACAATTAATGGTTGTCAGCTAGAGCTGCTGGAGACGTTGGAAGTTATTATTCCTTCCAAGTGTCTCCCTAAACCCACTAACCATGCTCTAGTGCCCACTGTTCTATATTCCACTTCCAAGAGAGCAACTTTCCCCTTGTGTACAAGTGAGAGCACAGTACAGTATTGCCTTTTTGTGCTTGGCTTCATCAGACACAGTAGTGCCTTCCAGTTTCACCCATGTTGCAAAAATGGCAGTGATTTATTCTTTCACAAATAAATTTTATGTATATATAAAATTTTCTTTAAATTTTTTTCATTTCATTTTATGTGCACGGATGATTTGCCCGCCTGTGCAGCATGCACGCCTGGTGCCCTCAGAGCCCAGAAGGAGATGTCAGATCCCCTGGAACTGGAGTTACAGATATTTGTGTGCTAGGACTCAATCCTAGGTCCTCGGAAGAATAGCCGGTGCCCTTAATTGCCAAGCCATCTCCAGACCAAGCTACCATAACTTTAAAGAATCTTTCAACAGTCACTGTGGCTGACGCCTTGTCTTGGCTGTGGACAACTTGCTTCCTTGCTCTTGACTATAAACCCATAGTGGAATAGGTGGACCATGTGGGAGTTTCACTTTTAGTTTCCCTGGAGAAAAGATTGTGTCTTTGAACCTGCTCACCCAGCATCTTTCTGAGACTGTGCTGAGCTCCTGGCCCATGGTGACTTGTAAGAGGATGCTATCTTAACCAATAGCATGCACCCTGCCAGGAAAGAGCTGCAGCACAGCCAACCTTCAATGGCTTTGGAGCTTGACTTCTCTGCTTTGATCAGTTGTCCTGCTAAACCACGAGGGAACCATTTCTAACTGGGAGTAGTTATTTGGGGTGTGCTAGTGGCCAGAATCAATTATTCTCTCACGTTTTCTATCTCACCTCCAGAAGTCAGCATTTCTGTGGCCGATCAATAACCTTTTCAACCTGGAGTGAATAGAACGTGCTAATCAATGGAATGACATAACCCTGGACTGTAAATGTATCTGCTTTTGAGTTGTGTGGGAAGCAGTAATTAAAAGTTAAAGGCTAAAGAGTCATTGTGTTTTGATTAGGTGAAAAATGAAAGAAGGCTTATGAACTGGCAGCCTGTGAAGGCACGGGCCTTGACCGGACAACTTCTACCTGCAGACACCCTCAGGGCTCAATGGTATCATAGTTAGCTTCTGCTGTCAACTTGACACAAAGCTAGAGTCACCAGGCAAGAGGGAACCTTGACTGAAACTTGCCGCAGTCAGATTGGCCTATGGCCATGTTCTTGGGGCATTTTCTAAAAATCGTTAGTTGATGTTAGGAGGGTCCAGATCTCTGTTGGTGGTGCCATTCCTGGGTCTGGGTTGTATAATAAATCAACCTGAACACGTCAGTAGGCAGAATTTCTCCATGGTTTCTACTTCATGTTCCTGCCATGACTTTGCTCCATGACAGATTATTGACTGGAAAGCATAACATGAAATAACCCCCCCCCCTTTTCTTCCCAAGTTGCTTTTGATCGTGGTCTTTATCATGGCAACAGAAAGAAAGCTAGAACAACTGGATTATGACTTGTCCATGCTAAAATAGTTGGCTATCGTGCTGACTAGACCGTCTCCTTCATCTGTCCCCAATCAAGCCTGCAGTTCTACTGTTAAGGTTGTTGTGGTCTTGACCTTGGTGATCTGGTCTTTAATAGTAATGCTTCCCTTGCTCTTTCTCTTTAATAATAGGCACCATCCATCCTAAATGCCCCCACTTTCCTGCCAAACTACATTTGTTGCAAGACTTTTTTGAGTGTTTTTTCACTTTACCTCTTCCTTAGTGACAGCTGTGTCTTTGTTGCTTCTAGGACGTCTTGCCTGAATGTCTTAGTTGTATCAGATGCTTGGGAAACCTGTGTCTTCTTCCATCTTATTGCCCTGGATGTTACTCATCTGCCAATCACTCTTTATCCTTTGTCGAGAGGCCTTGCAGTCTGTGCCATACCTTCTTCTCTCTCCCTAGCAGGGGAAGACCCTGGTAAGTATTCATTGATGGATGATTTTATGTCTGTAAATCCGCTTCCATGAGCATTTTTGCTCACTTCACTAAACTCCAGGGCTCTCCTTTGCCATCCTTCCTCACCCAGCTAGAAAACCCTGATGGAATGTAATTGGCTTTTTTACCTCTTGAAGAAAATGACATGATTCCATATATTATGTTTCTATTAAAATCTTCAATTGCTAAAAAACCTGATAAAAGCTAAGGGACCAATCCTTTTCTTGAAAAAAATTGGAACATAATGGCAAAAATCATTTTTATAATGACAAAAATGCCAGGCTCTAGGGAACACCATGCAAAACCTTTAATTTAAAATTTTGTTCCTTGCTGACTGTGGTTCTAACACAAATGTTCTGCAGTGTTATCATCTGATGGGGTCCTAGTCTCTGTCAACACCTGTCAACTCAATTCAGACACCGGAATTCAAGTCACCTGAGCTGTCCTGACAGGCCAGTCTAGAAAGGTACTTCCTGAGTCATTATCAAACTCAGCACATTCTTGTGTCTATCTCCTTATGGTCACAGGGTTGGAATGATGCCAGGGAGAGCTATAGATTGGAACACAGGAGTCGAGCCTCCCAGGTGCCTGCTGTGTGTTAGGCGTGACCTTGAGACAGTCAGAGACGTCACGGGCTTTGTGCTAGGCATGACCTTGAGACAGTCAGAGACCTCACAGGCTGTGTGCTAGGCGTGACCTTGAGACAGTCAGAGA
>NW_004949097.1:15124291-15125351 GCF_000317375.1 Microtus ochrogaster | reverse complement strand
CAGGCTGTGTGCGAGGCGTGACCTTGAGACAGTCAGAGACCTCACAGGCTGTGTGCGAGGCGTGACCTTGAGACAGTCAGAGACCTCACAGGCTGCCTCCCACCCTGTGGAATTGATGGAGTGTTGGAGTCTAACGAGTCTCACCTGAAACTTCTAAAATGGTTAGAGCACTCATTAGTAGACAGACGTGGTTCATGTTTTGAAGACTGAATGCCTGTGTCTGGTGCAAAGTCTAATCAATGTGTCGTTGTTTGTAGGAACTGAGGGAAAGAGCTTAGAGAAAGGAACAGCATTGGTTTAAAGTCTAAGTGTGGCAGAGAGCTTGACAACAGCTAAGAGATGAACCAAGGATTTTTTTTTAGAAGTGTTTATCATATTTCTTCATTGCTTAGATATCTACAAACTTTCTGTTTTATCTTATGACTCTATATCCGATCCCAAGGTAGTAACTACTGACACTGTATCTGAAAATTCAGAGTCATAACGGCATTTTAAATTTACTATATATTTATCCAGCATAAGAAAAGCCATCCTTTAAGCTATATTAATATTCAGTGCAAAAGAAAACAAAAAGCTGATGTAACTTTATATATTGAATTTGAGTTCATTTATTTAAAGAGCGGGGTGCAGGGAAATGGGCCCTGCCTCTGGGAGCTCCTGTTTTAGTGAGAGGACAGGGTAGGCACAGGGGCATGTGCTAAAGCCTTGGTGCTGGGGGCCTCCAGCCTGGCCTGTGGGGAGGGTGGGACAAGGGAGGGACGGGAGGACTTGGAGTTACTGACCTGTGGGAGTTGATTCTAGCAGATGAAGTTAGTCAGGTTCTGCTCTTGGGGATGGAAGACCTAAAGATGAGGCAGCTGACTGTGAAGTGACCAGTGTGTAAGATAAAACAAAGAAGAGGCTGATGGCAGCCCAGGGATGGTGATCCAGCCTCAACTGGAACAAGCGAGCAGAAAGGAGGTGAGGCAGATGGGTAGACGGGAAGCCTACGACCCAGGCAGGGCTGCCTTCATCTCCAATGGGCAGTGGTCACTCGGTCTCATCCCTGTGACCCAGGCAG
>NW_004949097.1:15113743-15124061 GCF_000317375.1 Microtus ochrogaster | reverse complement strand
GTCTCATCCCTGTGACCCAGGCAGAGGCTGTCTTCATTGCCAATGGGCAGTGGTCACCTGGTCTCATCCCTGTGACCCAGGTAGAGGCTGTCTTCATTACCAATGGACAGTGGTCACCTGGTCTCATCCCTGTGGCCCAGGCAGGGCTATCTTCATCTCAAATAGGCAGTGATCACCTGGTCTCATTCCTGTGGCCCCAACAGGGCTGTCTTCATTGCCAATGGGCAGTGGTCACCCAGTCTCATTCCTGGGTGAGAATGAGGCAGGGCTGTCTTCACCAAGAGTTGGTGGTCACTCTGTCTCATTCATGAAGTGTCTGATGCCACTACTATTTCATGCCCTTTGTGTCTGTGAAATCTCTCTAGTCTCAAACCATCCTAATCTTTGTTTGAATTAGACTGAATGAGTTTCCATTGTTTCCTGAGCCAGAGATCTTGGAGTTTCTAGGCACTAGAGCAGGGTTCTCTGGGGCTCCTGTTGAAAGAAGACTCTCAAATGCCCATGGATCCTTCTCTTGCTGGTGCCTTCTATTCTGTCCCTTAGTTCCTAAGACTTTTCTGTGTCCTCTTCAGGGACAAATTATGTACCAGCAGCATCTTTTGTCCTATTAGTTGGTTTGTTATTTATGGATTCAAAGAGGCCTCAGTCAGCTCAACTTTGGGTTTGTTCTACTTTCCTTAACAAGGATGAATCATTTCTTTTCCTCCTAGTACTTCCCAGGCATCATGATCTGAACCCGTGGTCTTGGTGAGCCATTGTAGGAATATTCTGTGGCTCCATGGAATTTGATCAGTTTCTTGATGTGGGATTCCCTTCTGTATGCTGTGAATCTGTTTTATTGCCATTGGTTAATAAAGAAGCTGCTTTTGGCCAATGGCTTAACAGAGTAAAGCCAGGTGGAAGATCTTAAAAGAGATGTAGAGAGAGAGTAGGCAGAGTCAAAGAGACGCCATGTAGCTGCTGAAGGAGAAAGACGCCCACTGGAGCTTGGTGGAACCTTGCCAGTAGGCTACAACCTCGTGGTGATGCACAGATTAATAGAGATGGATTAATTTAAGATGTAAGAGCTAGCTAGGAATGCATATAATCTAATAGGTCAAGCAATATTTTAATTAATACAATTTCTGTGTGATTATTCTGGGTCTGAGCAGCTGGGAATGAATGAGCAATTTCTGCCTGTAGTTTTTGTCAGCATATCTTGCTGGAATTACTATAACTGCATCATTATTTGACACCTATAAAGTTACTGGGAGATTGAATCTGAGTAACAAGCACGATTTCCTAGTGGAAGCCATTGGATATCAGTTTGTTGAAGCCATTAGAGTAAATGTCCTCAAAGACATAATACACTACTTTGTGTGGAGTTATTTTCTTCTGAAACTAAAATTGACCAAAAGTGATGGTTGCTGCTCGTTTCACCACACATGTTGGTGTGTGTATGGGTAAAGGTCATGCCAGCCAACACAATGACACCAGAGTGAGGCTGATAGAAACCAGAGGATCAAGAGACCGAATCCTGTTGTTTGAAGAAGGGTTCTACCCAGGTGAAAGCTTAGGGGTCATGTTCCCTGTTTACCAGACGTTAGATCCCAGAGATGATACCTGCCAAGGCATGACCCTGGCCTCTTCCCTTTCTGAAGTGATCCAAACTCCCAAGATAGCCAGGAAGAAAGAAAATAAAAAACTTCTCTAGCTTTAACAGGAAGTCCAACAGGCCCAAGAGTTGGGCACTGTGCTGGGGTTTACCCAGTCACCATATGGTCCGGAGAAATATCCCTAGCATGGCATCACGAGCAGCAAGCTTCCTTCCGTGACCCCAAACTCAACTCGTCAATACGCAAGTCCACTCTCTTCCCTACAACTTGAATTTCCTTTCCGTGTGCTCTATTCTGTCCATGTCTCATGGGTTTCTAGTCTTTTGCAAGTGAGGAACAGGTTCTGACAAGTCCTTCCTTTGTTGTCTATTAGTTCAGAACCTGGTTTTTGTTTTGTTTCTTTGAAGTTATCTTTCTCCCTTTCCTTTCTTTCTGTTGCCATGGTCTTGTCTCAGTACCAGAAGACCGTCTTTATTCTGTGTGTTACTTTCACCACATCAGTCTTTGTAGGTCACTGACTTATTTTTCCGAGACCTCTCTTCTGTTTGAAATTACAGAAAACAGTGGAAACAAGTTTTATTATTCCACTTGGGATTTAAGTCTCTCGATGACTTGCTATAAATGGCCACTTCTCCAACTGTGTTTCCCAATCATTTCTCTTCTCTAGCACACAGCCTCAGCTGTAATTTTATTGTTCTCAAAAATACCATTTTTTAAAATAGTTTTAATTCAGTGGTCCCTGCCATGTAGGCATCTCTCATCCTTTCAATCCTTCCCAGTTCTGCCTCCTTACTAGTAGATGTCCCCATGGTCACTGATGTACCCTTCATTATCTCTCATTTCTTGCGTTCTACTAATACTTGGTGTTGGTGGCATATAAACCATTCAACCATGTGATGTGATATGTGTGTGTGTGTGTGTGTGTGTGTGTGTGTATTGATCCCTAAGGAGTCTAAATCTTGTGGTCGGAATCTCCTTCTGTATTGGATATAGTTTACGAAATGCTGAAGGCACCTCTCTTTGGTTGGTCCTAGAGAAGTTCAGTGATGAGAAATTACCATGTTGTGTTTCTTTATAAGGTAATACTTTTATTGACCTGCTATAACCAGTGCTACAGCTAAGATATGGACTCTCTTTGAAGCGTCTGTGCTAAGTCTGGAGTGATTGGAACAAAACTGGGTGCAGCCTAGATGGACATGTCTTCCTGTTCACAGCTGGTGACAGGCTGTGGGGATGGGAGAAACAATAAATGCCGGGGTAGTGTGTACACACATGTGAGGCCATATGAGGTGCATGTGAGGCCAGAGGCCAATCTCAGGTGTCACTACAGAAGCCATCTAAGCAGGGGCCTCATAAATTGCGTCTGTTTATGGCCTCCAATCACTTCAATTACAACCATATATGTATGGGTGTGTGTGTGCATAATATTTATTTTGTGTATGAGTGTTTTGCCTGCATGTATGTCTGTGTATTACATGCTTATCTGGCTCCTGCAGAGCCCAAAGAAGGCACTGGGTTCTGTGGAACTGGAGTTACAGATAGTTGTGAGCTGCCCTGTGGGTTCTGAGAATAAAAATCAGGTTCTTTGGAAGAGCAGACAATGCCCTTAACTGCTGAGTCATCTTCCTAGGCCCAGAGGGGCCTTTACCTGAGCCTGAAATGCTGGCCTGAAAGCAATCCTGTATTGAGTTGGGATTTTTGACAAAGTGTGCAATACTTTTCCCAACAAAGAAACATCTGAAGAAACATTGATTTAGCACATCTTTATAAAACCAGAGAATTTCTAATGCCATTACAACTTCTAAATGCGAGACTATTTATCCGATCAGATCTCCAGAATGTCACAGAATCAGGGAGAGGCTTTGATTAGTGTTTATATACATGCAGTTGCTGCCTGTGCTTTGTTTGTGTTTGTGCTCAGCCTACTCATCATGGATTTGATCTTATGACAAGGACATATTTTAGGCTCCTGTTATTTCTTCTCTGAAATTGTCTCAAAGGCAAAACTACAGAGCTCCAATTTCCCACTTGAACTTAATGCATTCTGGAATTTAAAGAAATCTTAACTTCTTGATTAAAAGATGATTCAAATTTAAAGGGCCAGACAGTTTAATTAAGTGCCAGCTGATGAATGCTGGCTTCCCCGTGTCCTCTGCTTCCCCTTGTTTTTCATGTCTCTTATTTGACTAACTAGTGGAAATGTGTGATAAAATGCCTTAACCTTAAGCTTAACTTCCGGCTTGGTTTTGCTGTATAGTCTGTTTTGTGTACAAGATATTTTAATGACTTTCTTCCCATGAGCAAGATTTATACTAGATAATTGCTTTTTTGAGGGGGGGGGAGGAGAAAAAGAGGGAGGGGAGAGGAGAGGGGAGAGAGAGAACAAATGCTAGCAGGGCAGAAATTTTAAGCTGATCACCCCATTTCTAAAATTTTAGCAGAAATAGGCAAGATGATTAGTTTGAAATGTAATTCATAGTCAATGGTTAAAACAAAGCACTCGAGTTGCTGATTACAGCTCAGAGAGATCCCGAGCATGCAATGAGCTTCTGGAAAGATTCCAAGTGTCTTCTGTATTCAACAGTGCTCTACAGAGAAAAGAGAACCCCGTGTGTGTGTGTGTGTGTGTGTGTGTGTGTGTGTGTGTGTATACACAATGTAGGTAAATATGTGTATGTGTGCATGAATATAAACATATGTGTGTTGGATGTGTGCAGTGCATGTATATATATGTGTGTGTGTTGTATGTGTGCATGTGCATGTATATATATGTGGATGTATGTATGTGTACATGTATATAAATGTGTGTGTATGTGTTTCTTTTGTTTTGCCCGTGCTCTCAGTGGATGGATGATGCTCACACTGGTGGGGTAGATCATGTTCCACGCAGCTTCCAGACTCAAAGGTACCAGTGACTTTTTTCATTGCTGTGCCTTACAAGAGCAGCTTCAGGAAGAAAGGGCTTCTTTTGGTTCACGGTCTGAGGGTATAGCCCACCACAAAGAGGAAGTCCTGGCAGCAGGAGTGACAGATGGCTCCTCACACTGCAACCACAGTCAGGAAGCTAGGGGATAACAGGAAGGGAAGCCTTACTATAAAACCTCAAGGACCACCCTCAGTGACCCAAGTCTTCCAATAAGGCTCCACCCCTTAAAGTGTGCCACCAGCTAGGGACCATGTGATCAAATATATGAGCCTATAGGGGACATTTAACATCTAAACCATCCTGGGTCTTGTCAGGAGGGAGAAAACAGGGAATGCCTCCATCCACGTGGCTTTCTTATTTTCTCCGTTATTCAGCCTGGTCCCTAGACTGTGTACAGTGGTGTCATTCCCATTCAGTGTGGCTCTTCTTTCTCAGTAAAAAAAAGTTCATGTATGCCCAAAGGTGAGTCTTCTAAGTGATTCCAAGTCCAGTCACACTGACCATGGAGATCAACCATCATAACCTGTGCCTCCCAGAACACCCCACAGAAAAGCCTGGAAATAATGTTTCCCATGTGGTGGTTTGGATAAAAATGACTCACATGGGCTCATAGGGAGTGGTAATATTAGGAGGTGTGGCCTTGTTGGAGTAGGTGTGGCCTTGTTGGAGGAAGCACATCACTATGGGGTGGGCTTTGAGGTCTCATGCTCAAACCAGGTCTAGGGTGACGTTCACTACTGATGCCTGCATATCCACATGTAGCATCTTGGTTACCTCTCCAGCACATGTCTGCCTGCATGCTGCCTTGCTTTCTACCATGATGATAATGGACTAAACCTCTGAACTGTAAGCCAGTCCCAATTAAACGCATTCTTTTATAAGAGTTGCTGTACTCACAGCGTCTCTTCATAGCAATGGAAACCCTAAGACAGACAACCTGGGTACGTGGCCATACCTTACCCAACCAAATCGACACAAAACCATCACATTTTTTCCCTCTGCTTAATTCATGTTTTCAGGTGATGTGGGAGTGTCATATGTCAATCTGTTGATTTCATTGGTTAAGCAATAAAGAAACTGCTTGGCCCTGATAGGTTAAAACATAGGTGGGAGGAGTAAACAGAACAGAATGCTGGGAGGAAGAGGAAGTGAACTCAGAGAGGCCATGCTCCGCTCTCCCTGGCAGATGCACATGATGAAGCAAGCCGCCAGGTCAGACCTGCTGAATCTTTGCCGGTAAGACTGGAGCTACACAGTTTATTGGAGATGGGTTGATCGGGATATCAGAATTAGCCAGTAAGGGCTAGAGCTAATGGGCCAAGCAGAATGGGCCAAGCAGTGTTTAAATGAATACAGTTTGTGTGTTGTTATTTCGGGCATAAGCTAGTAGGCAGCCGGGGTGCTGAGGACGCAGCTCTGCCGCTCATATTACTACATTCAGGTGCTGCAGTGATGTCTCTGGTGGCATCGAAAGAGTTTGTTGGGATTTCCTAGGTACAGTGCATACAGATTAAAAAGAAACTTCTGTGGGCACTCTGATGACTCTGATGCATTTGCTTTGTGCTTCCTCTCCTCCTTAATGCATTTTTTCTTTTGAAAAATTACTATTATAATAATTTCAGTCACCCGTAGCCAGAGAGAGCAGCTTAGCCACCTCTGAGGCTTGCTAGCCCATTTTTCTTCCATCTGCATCCCTCCTGTCTTCCTTTTCCCCTACACAAGGTTATTTTGAGGTATTCCAGGTATTCTAGTTGCTTCATATGTAAATATCTCCAGCTAATTAGACTCTGGATCTGCTCCATTCCAACCCTCCAGAATTGTTGAAGGAGCTGCGGGTTGCATTATGTCACCCAGCTCCCGCCACCGGCTAGCTTTACCAGAATTAACAACACACAAATTGTATTCATTTAAACACTGCTTGGCCCATTAGCTCTAGCCCTTACTGGCTAATTCTCACATCCTGATCAACCCATCTCTAATAATCTGAGTAGCACCAGTCTTACTGGGAAAGATTCAGCATGTCTGACCTGGCGGCTTGCTTTATGGCGTCTGCCCGGGAGAGGGGAGCATGGCCTCTGAGCTCACTTCCTTTTCCTCCCAGCATTCTGTTCTGTTTACTCCACCCACCTATGTTTTAACCTATGAGGGCCAAGGAGTTTCTTTATTATAATTAACCAATGACCTTCCTCCATCACAGAATTCTAATCAGTCACTTTGTAGCATCTTCCACTTAGACATGGCTTCCTTTTGCTCAGGAACGTCAGTTCTGCATGTCTCATTCATGTGTGTTAAATATGAACCCCCATGATGCTGGGAGATGCACAGAAAGGCTTTTCTCTCCTGAGAGCTTTTATTCACCTGAGGAATGAACAGAAATTCCTGCTGGAGGTTGGAAGGGCTGTCTTTTGGTGGAAACTTAAAAGAATCGCCAACACATTATGAAAAGAGAGAAAAAAAATTGTAGTGAATTGAGATTGTGGGACCAAGCTTTGTGGTGTTTTGCTTTTAATCCTCAAACTCCTGTGTGAACATCCAGTCATGCTTGTGGCAATGCATACACGACATCTTGATCTTGCAGAGGAGGGTGGCAGAGTTTGGGCCTTTACCACCTGTGCTTGTGGCCTGGCCTCTCTTTCAGGGTCTGTTTGCACACGGGAAAGGGGATGGGAGTCAGGGCTTGAAAATCAGGCTCTCTGGTAGTCAGTCACCTCTTAGGTTATTTCCCAGCCCAGTCATTTTTATTTCTAAGAGCTCTATTTTTCAAAGTGATGATGTTTCCTAAGGCAATGACTTTAAGGACCCAGTATGTGACTCACAGGAGAGCAGTCTCTCTGATGCTCTATGCGGTGAGAGTGAGACCCATGAGAAATCAACACCAGAGCTAAAAAGCTGTCAGTAGTGAGCTCTCTGATGTTTGCGTCAGATTAAATCATTTTGTATCACCCATGTCTGCAGCACAATTAATAAAAACCCAGAGACAAATATTGGGGTTCAACCTGAAGATCAGAAAAGCAAAACAGCCAGCCACTGGCTCTTACCTCTACCTCAGTCTGAAATGGCGATCCTGCCTCCAGGAATCTCAAATATAAGACTGTATCTGAGAGCTGTCTCCTCCCATTTTATATTCCTCTCTAGGGCTGGGATTAAAGGCGTGTACCACTACAGCCTGGTTTCTATGGCAAACTAGTGTGGCTGCTGGGATTAAAAGTGTGTGTCACCACTGCTTGGTATGTAAGGCTGACCAGTGGGGTTGTTTTATTCTCTGATCTTCAGGCAAGCTTGTTTTAAATTGAAATACAAATGAAATATAACTACATATGCCCTATTTTAAGGAGAGAGTGGAGGACCCAGTCACAACAAGCTCAATAGAGGCCCGAATCTCAGTGGTTTCCCCTAAGACTATATCTGTTCCCAAGAACGACCACACAAACTGACACTACCCAGGCACAACTGAGGAACAGATCATCCAAAGGAAATTCCTAATGTTCCAACCATTGTAGACAGGATCATCTGCCAGCAGACACCCATCACTTTTCACCAGGACACCCCTAGACAAATGCCAGCCAATCAGGAATCCTGAACCTTGGAAATACCTCACCCCTACCTTTGCTATTATAAAAACCCCACCCTAACTGAACTTGGGGTTCTCTGATCACTCCAATATGTGGGACACATCGAGAGTCCAAGTTTGTGAACCTGTATAAGAATAAAGGCTCTTTGCTTTTACTTGATCTCCTAGTTGGTTTTGGGTACTCTGTGATCTGGGCATAACAAGAGGAAGTCTGTTACTTCATCTGTGTTTTGAGTAGAAAGCCCATGTACAGAACTCTAAGGACCAGGTCAAATGTTTTCTTCATTGTTAATCCCACTGGAAGCAAGAGTATCCTCTCATGCCCCCATCTTCCTTCATTTTCTAGGTGTTTGTTGAGTGCCTGCTATGGATTGGACACCCATCTAGTGTTAGGCTACAGCCATGAGCAGAACAAAGACTCCAGCTTCAGAGACTTGGATGTCAGGAGAGAATAACTGGTGTACAAACTCTATGTGTACGTCAGAATTAAGTGATGATAAGAAAAAATGTTGAGTAGAAATTAAATCTGGGCTGCAGAGTAAGAAGACGCTTGTTCCAAGTCCAGAAGGTGGTAAGGGGGTAGACTACTGGGATATTTCTGGGAGGAACATTCCAGACACAGGGGAGGAAGGCTCCAGAACCCCAAGAAGAAGCCTGGCTGACATGTTTGAAAAGCAACAGGGAGCAAAGATCTGAAGCCGTGTTAGGTTGGGAGTAAACAGAAGCACGGGGCTACAGGAGGGAGCTGCAAAGCACAGGCCAGAATCCCTCATTTTTTATTATTTAAGAACTTCCTCATCCCCAAATAGGAGGTTTAGCAGTTAATTAGAAATAATTACATATTGTCAGCCATTTCTCAATGGTGTGAGCTGTAGGGACTCAAGTTTAGCATCCCGTTTTGGACAAAGAACTCACATAACGCGTGGACCTCAAAGAGAGCCTGGAGAGAACTTGTGCCTGAGCTCATCTGTGTCTTTCATTGCCACTGCACTGCTCCTGTCTGCCTGCCGTAGGACCAAATCTGCGCCTAAGTTACATCAGCTATAGAGCAATTTAGGAATTAGCATCGGATTGAATCCTTTGTTGGCGATAAATTTTAAAATGAGCTAATTTGCTATTGACCATTGTGATTAGAATAATCACCCCATTGGAATATGTGTATAATAGGGATAAAGGGAATTATGGCTCCGAAGGCTGATACTTCCATTTCCTCCTATGAATAGTTAATGTTTGTGTCCCAGGAGGACAGTCTCAGCACACACATTAGAATCTGCAGACTTAAGCTGGACTAGGCATGCTGGTTTGCAATAAATAGTGACATAAATCAGGCAAAGAGCCAGCACAATTTTGATTGGGAGAATTAAAGTCATTGAGTCTACTTTTTATAGTCAGATTGTTCCTGTGACTCCTAATGTGTGTTCCCTGTGCACCAAGAGGAAACTTCATTGAATTTTATTTATGAGTAAATTATTTGGTATTGGGTTTTCATTATATTCTCACAGCCTGTCTTGTGGTTTGGGGTTTTTTATTATGCATTTTATGATTATGAGGTGTACTTGTAAATAAAGAATCTTGGGCAGGAGTAGGAGGGAAGATAAAACCTGCCGAACAATGACCCAAGCTTTGATATGCCCTTTGCTCATGACATGAATCTGTGGAGTCTCCTTTGGAAAGGTGATTTGAACACATTTTTCCCTCTTGAGGTAAAAGTAACCATCTGTCCCAATGCAATCACCTGCTCATCCATCTAACCTATTCACCCACCAATTCACTACTCATCATCCATCTAACCTTCTAACCACTTACTCATCTACCCAATAACCCTTCTATCAACCACCCATCCATCTCCCCACCTCCCCACTCACCTATCCACCCATCCATCCATCAATCCATCCATCCATCCACTCTCCATCCATCCATCCATCCATCCATCCATCCATCCATCCATCTCACCATCCATCCATCCACCCATCCATCCATCCATCCATCCATCCATCCATCCATCCATCCATCCACTCATCCATATATCTCACCATCCATCCATTTACCCATCCATTTATCCATTCATCCATCCATCCACTCTCCATCCATCCATCCATCCATCTCACCATCCATCCATCCATCCATCCATCCATCCATCCATCCACTCTCCCTCCATCCATCCACCCATCCACCCATCCATCCGTCCACCCATCCATCCATCCACCCATCCATCCATCCACTCTC
>NW_004949097.1:15111022-15113643 GCF_000317375.1 Microtus ochrogaster | reverse complement strand
TCCATCCATCCACCCATCCACCCATCCATCCGTCCACCCATCCATCCATCCACCCATCCATCCATCCACTCTCCCTCCATCCATCCACCCATCCATCCACCCATCCATCCATCCACTCTCCATCCACTCATCCATCATCCATCCATCCATCCATCCACTCTCCATCCACTCATCCATCATCCATCCATCTATCCATCCACTCTCCATCCATCCATCCATCCATCCATCCATCCACTTATCCATCCATCCATCCATCCATCCATCCATCCATCCATCCATCCATCATCTTCCTTCACTCTATTCCTTTCATAGCCAACACCAGTCATAGGCTGCAGCTCTGGGACCTGGAAAACAAACCAAATTTTTAGGCCCACGTGGAAATGAATCTACAGCCGATGGATGGAGCTAAACACCAGTGAAAACTTGGAAATGAAGGGATGATGGGGAGACTAACATGTCCTTACCTGGGGTCGGGGGTGGTTGTACTCATCTCAGGGACCTCCCTTATGCCTATTTACAGACCTATTTTTGGTATTTTTCCATGATCACCTGTTTTATGTCCTCCAATCAATCTCTTCTTGAGAACAATAGACATTTTTTTCCTGGCACTTAAAGATTGTTTAATCTCTCTCTTAGTGCACATGGGTGGATATATGCACAGGCATAAGAAATACCGTAAAATCATTTATTTTTATACCAATATGTCATTGCCAAATGGACTTGGAGCAGATTAGAAAAGTACTTCAGAACAGTAGAATGACTTTTTTGTGACTAGAGTTAAGCAGAGGAAATTGCCCCAGCTTGGTGCTGTCAAAGAGATACTGTGTATATGGATTTAATGGGTTAAATCCTTATCGATTTTCATGACACATAGGTTACTCTGGAATGCTTTTGATTTCCAGAAGAATTTATTGTGGAACACCATAGAATAAATACCATCTCATAAGGTTTAAAAGGAAAGTCTTACTTAGATCCAGAGTGTAAGTAACTATATAGTAAATTCTGGCAAAGCCCTTTATCTGTCTTAGTACACGAGACCCAATTCTTGTGTGATACTTAGAAACACCCTCCCATGTTATTACAGGCATAGGTTACATATAGTCACCCATATTGCTGTGTTCTGACATTAGACCATCATGGCCTGTGTTGGATTTATCCATGACCACCACTGACTGGGCATTGTCAATGTCCCTGTGTGTCCAGATTTGGCCTCAATGAGGCCTCTCAGCTTACACCTAGCAACTATATACCTCCTGGTCCACATTCAGTTAATGTTCCTACTTGGCACCTTCTTGTTTATGTAGTAACTTTCTACTACTTGATTTGACATTTTACTATTTGATGTATACAGTATTCTTCAATTCTGAGATTATTAAATCTTTTTTCCCCTGGAGCTATTTGACTCCACGAACACAGGCTTGAACCGTGTCTTAAAAGAGAATATGAAATTTAACTCCATTGCCCCAACCCAAATAAGATTAGGTCATTGCTTTGCTGTGCGATGTGTCACTCACCTCTGGTAGCTGTCACTTTAGTGTCTCACTTTAAGTCCAAAGATTATGGAGTTCATGTGGGCTCCCAGTACTGCCATGATATATGATATGGCCTCACAACCATGATTCATTCAGTTGCTCTAATCTAATAAAAGATTTATTTTAAAATTATGTACATATGAGCATGTCTGTATGTGAGTATGCTCATGTAGGAGCAAGTACCCTCAGGCCAGAAGAGGGTGTTAGATCCCTTGGAGTTGGAGCTATAAGTGGTTGTGAGTAGCTTCCTGAGATGGGTGCCAATAATCAAACTTGGATTCTCTGCAAGAGCAGTACTCTTAACTGCTGAGTCATCTCTCCAGTCCTAGGTTCCTTAGAGCTTGCATGATACTTCAAACCTTTTCTGTAATAATCTCCAACACACAGTACTCTTACCTAATGATTTTGCTTTCTTTTTCCAGTAAAAGTATAAAGAATAAAAATAGAGTGTCCAAGCCGGGCAGTGGTGGCACACACTTTAATCCCAACACTTGGGAGGAAGAGGCAGGTGGATCTCTGTGAGTTCAAGGCCAGCCTAGTCTACAAGCGCTAGTTCCAGAACAGGCTCTAAAACTACAGGACAACCTGTCTTGAAAAACAAACTAACAAACAAACAAAAAAATAGAATAGAGTGTCCATAATCTCAGCACCATGTCTTCCACCTACCTGTTTTTTTATCTTGCCCCTCACTTATGCCAAAGTCATATGTCATCTCTACGTTCATTTAAATGAAGCATTGCAAATGTGCTGTGATGTTTTTCACTGGTAAAAATGCTTTCTCAACCTCACGTCTCTCCTAAACTACCACGGAATGTCTAGTTCTAGAGGAAACCGTAGTCCAGTGATTCACTGTGACCTATACACTGCCTGACACTCCTCACTTCCTTTTTTGAATATTCTCTGGGCACCTCCATGAAAGGAACTTAGTTGAGATGACTGGCCATGTTGTGTGATACTTTGTTTGTGTTCTGACAATTAAAGCTTGCCTGTGTAGAAATAGGAGCGGTGGGCTGCGTCCCGGCACCCGGCCGCCCACATGGCTAGCTCTACCCGAAATAATTACACGGACACTGTGTTCATTTAATCACC
>NW_004949097.1:15102157-15107997 GCF_000317375.1 Microtus ochrogaster | reverse complement strand
TCCCAGCATTCTGCTCTGTTTACTCCTCCCTCCTGTTTTAACCTATCAGGGCAAGCAGCTTCTTTATTTAATTAACCAATGACCTTCCTCCATCATGCCTGGAAATCAGAGGGCAGAGCTGTCCACTAGTTAATCATAGAAGCAAGGCTGTGGTGGCTCATGCCTTTAATCCCAGCATACTGGAGGGAGGTGGAGACAGGAAGCCATACAGTGGGGTGTAGACAGGATCTCAACCTTTTTTTGGACAGAAAAAGGAGGAAGGAAATGGGCAAGAAGCAGCTGGTGGCTGCTTCCAGTTCTCTGATTTTCCAGGTTTTACCCCATATCTGGCTCCTGTTTTTTATGGATAAGATTAATTAGATTACGATTCATGGCCAAGTTCTTTTGAAATCCAAGAATGGATTCTTCGTCCCACCTTGCCCCTGATGGAGGAAGGTCATTGGTTAATTAATAAAGAAACTGCTTGGCCCTGATAGGTTAGAACATAGGTGGTTGGAGTAAACAGAACAGAATGCTGAGAGGAAGAGGAAGTGAGCTCAGACGCCATGTTCCCCTCTCCCGGGGCAGACGTGATGAAGCTCCGACCCAGGATGGATGTAGGCTAGAATCTTCTCAGTAAGCGCACCTCGGTGCTACACACATTATTAGAAATGGGCCAGGCAGTGTTTAAAAGAATACAATTTGTGTGTTGTTATTTTGGGGCATAAGCTAGCCAGGTGGCCAGGAGCCGGGCTGTGGGAAGAGGCCTGCAGCTCCCTACTACATTGCCCCTCAGTTATTGTCCACTCATTTCTCCTCCTGTTCCTTTGCCTCATAGGACGTCTGTCGTCTGAAATGTCCTCATTTGTCTACTTCCTAAGAGTTCCACACTGCTGAGTGTGTCACGGACTGCTAGCTTGTATGGTTCCATGGCTTCAGATGTTACCTGTCTGGTGTTTACCCCAATGTTTGTGCCTTAGCATAGACTTCTCCCACGAGCTCCTCACAGCTGACCATCTCTATCACATTTCCTGTTGTCTCCCTCAAATATTACGTGTCCAGAACTGAACTGATCCCCAACCTTTGGTTCCTAGTCTTTCCATAGAGTAACCCCAAACTCATAGTTACAGTTTTTCAGACCCCAAATTTTAGCCTCGCCTATGTAGTGGGAGCTGCGGGCTGCATTCCTGCCACCCGGCTCCCGGCTGCCTGGCTAGCTTATACCCCAAAATAACAACACACAAATTGTATTCATTTAAACACTGCTTGGCCCATTAGCTCCAGACTCCTACTGGCCAACTCTCACATCCTTATCAACCCACCTCCATTAATGTGTGTAGCACCACGAGGTGGTGACCCAACAGGAAGATTCTAGCGTACATTCATCTTGGGTCAGAGCTTCATCGCGTCTGCCCTGGAGAAGAGCGGCATGGCATCTGGCTCACTTCCTCTTCCTCCCAGCATTCTGTTCTGTTTACTCCACCTACCTATGTTCTAACCTATCAGACCAAGCAGTTTCTTTATTAATTAACCAATGAAAGCAACAGATTGATATGACACTCCCACATCACTCCTAGACTCTTGTTATACTTACTTAACCCATCACAAGCCTTACTGGCTTTTTCCCTAAAATACATCCACTCTTTCAATCTCTGTTCAAGTCATCTCTTGTAAAGAACAATTTTTTAAAAGGCTGATTCATTTCACATTTCCACAGCATTTAGGAAGTTTTCTCTAAATCTTAGCCAATATTTTCTTCTATGAGTCACTTAAAAAGCTCTAACCAACTTTGTGTGTATGAAGAGTTGTCTTGGTGTTATCTTAAGTTTAATTGCTATCCATTCTATCTCCAGCTTTATAACACTATTTTCTAATATGATGCAAAATTTACTTATTGCATTTGCTGTTGATTATCTGGATCCCTGAAAATATTTCTTTTCTCCAGTAGAATGCCATCAGGGAGTTTTCTCTGCTGTGCTTGATGCTTATCCCAGAGAACCTGGAAAGGAATGTGGTATGCATTTGGTACTGGACTGTATTGTTGGAAGAATGAACAATCCTTTATTACTGGTAACTGCATTGCTGCGAATTGGATCGCAGTTCTATCTGATGTGGGATTCCCCTCTGTATGCTGTGATATCATTGGTTAATAAAAGAACTGCTTTGGGTCTATAGCAGAGCTACAGACAAAATAAGACCCAGGAGCTGCCTTGATGAGCTGTCTTCCTCCTTCTGTTCCATCTACCTCTCGGGGCTTTGACCTAACATACCGTTGTCTTCTAAGACTGTCTGTCTTGGTCTCTCTGCTGTTTACTTAAAGCCCATATCCTTAACAACATCAGGATCCCCCACCCCACACCAGCCATCTCTTCAGTATCAATTCTTCTCTCCTCCTCATCTGTCTACTCTTTCAGCAAGTAGGAGCAGAGTATCAGATTTTTCCTACACAGATTTTTCATAGATGGGTTTTTTCTTTAAAAGACAAAACTAAAAATAAAAAGAAGGCAGGTGAGAACAAATCAGTGTTATGACCACTGTTCTTGCTGGTGCCCTCTGTGAACAGCACAGGAGAGGGCAGGAGGGAGAGAAATAAACTTGGCTTTCTCTTAGTTTCTGTCCCTGAGAGACCCCGTGGTGTAATCATCTTGGTGCGGCGGATAAGAGTCTGTTTAAAGACATGCATTTTGTATGCAGCATGGTCTCTGAGAAGAATGCCAACTGCTTGGTATGGTATACACCATCTGTCCCAGATCTGTTTGGCAAGCTTCTCTTTTGAGCATCTTTAGAGACAGCGCACACTTCTCCACCACACAGACTTTGTGAAGGAGTCTCAAGACTGATTTTTAATCTGTGTGATTTTGCTTCACTTTCTGACTTTTGGACCTAGCTTACACAGCAGGATCACACAGTCACACCCTGTTTCCAGGGGGCATTTCTAACATCTATGTCTAACTCAGAAAGACAAATGACAGACCTTGTATGTGGAATATGAAGAGGTTGATCTTAGAAACAAAATTAGAAAAGGAGTGGAGGGGTAGATATCGAAAGGGAAGAAGCCAATCACACCTAGAGTCGAGGGGTGGATATAGAAAGGAAAGATATTCCACACTGCAAAGTTTGCTAAAGTCTAATGTGATCTGTCACATTGTGTAGTGACCAGTTAATAATATGCTGTATGTTTTTAAATGATTTATGTATGTATTTTAAAGGCTTGTAGTCTCAGCCATCTGAGAGGCCAATGCACGAGGATTAAATATTCAAAAATAGCTTGAGCTACAGGATGAGTTCAAGGTTAGCCTGGGCAACTATATTCGTCTGAGTTCTCAAGAGGAAAATAGTGATAGGTTTAGTATATATTAAAAGTGGATTTCTTAGATAGGCTTACATGATACACACTAGGTAACCCAACAAGGGCTGTCTTCACATTCAAGAGGCTGAGAAACGGTAGCTGCTCAGTTCAAAGTCCTGGATGTTTCAACAGCCCCCATCTAGTGTTGAAGGTCTGGGGGGTTCCTGGGGAGCTGCTCAGTTCAAAGGGCTAGGTGTTTCAGCAGCCCCCATATAGTGTTGAAGGTCTGGAGAGTTCCTAGGGAGCTGCTCAGTTCAAAGGACTAGATGTTTCAGCAGCCCCCATCTAGTGTTGAAGGTCTGGGGGGTTCCCCGGGAAGCTGCTGGTCTTAGTCCATGATAGAAACTGGAAGAATCTGGGCTCTGATACCAGCAAAGCAATACGGCAGCGGTGGCAACAGCAGTAGCAACAGGATAGATAAACTCACCAGAGAGACACAGTGGCAATGAGATAAAAACCAGAGCTATCTACCCCCTTAGACCCCCTTTATCTGGAAGCCACTAGAATGTGCCACCCACATTTAGGGTTGGTCTTCTCATTTCTAAAAAAATTCCTCACAGATGTGACATCTGTTCGATGATTCCAGATTCAGTCAAGTTGGCAACCATGATGAACCATCCCCGCAACTTAGGTCTCGTCTTAAAACAAAGGGTTAAAATGTGTGGAGCCATAGCTCAGTTCATAGATCACTTATCAAACATGTTCAGTGCCCTGGGTTATATTCTGGGACTGCCCAAACATATAAACAAACATACAAATAAACAAATAAGTGTTTTATAAGGGGAGGGAAAAGAGGATGATTTTAGGTCTTGTGAACGAAGGTAGTACTTACAGAAAATGAGTATCTGAGAAAGGTTTGGTGAGTGCCCTTGCTCCCATGGGGAAGTCTGTGCATGGGTATGCTAATAATGGTCTCCAGGTGAACCGTGATTCCTCACAGGAGAAGCGGTGCACACTGTTCCCTTCATCTCTGAGAACAAAACATCGCGAGGTGGGGTATTGAGGCGAATGGAGCATCTCGGATGCAGGAAAGGTTTTCTGCTTGCCAGATGACTTCTAGAAAGGAGTTATAGGGTCACTTACTGGGGAAACTTTTAACCTTATTCTCTCTGGAACACTGTGTGCTGGCATTTTCTAAATGTGTGCTAGCATCATGAACTGCTGAAGGAAGATTTCAAAATAAAAGCTCTGTTACCAAGCATTTCTTAAAGCCACCCGTGTAACCGTGTTCCGAGAGTTGCTGTACTGAAGGGCTACACAGGGCATGCCCACATGTTATGCTTCATGAGTTCCCAGTGGAACAGGATTTGAAAAGGGGAAATCGTTCTAAAATATAACTTATCACCTAACCTAGTTTAAAAAGAGGATTCTTTTAGGACTGGTGTATTGTATGCATTCATTTTTCTTTTGAGACTGGATCTTGCTACATTGTCCTGGTTGGCCTGATTGTTACAGATTTTTTAAGGTGATCAAAATGGCAGATAAATTTGTGATTATTGATGCAATAGTCTAAAACTTTCCTTCTTATTAAGATGTTGTGAACAACCACGCACAACTCAAAATCTGCCTTAAGATTTCTTTAGAACCACTCATTTTACAGTTTTGAAAAAGACGTCCTCCTGAGAGCCACCACAGACTGACAAGAAGGCTGTTAATACTCATTCTGGTTTCTGGACACATGACTTGGACAGCAACAGCAGAGTTGTGCTGAGAACCACCCCACATGGGAAGCATGTGGTTCTTTCTGAATGCTCCTCATGAAACGAGAGATGGCTCCAAGGCCACTCGGGAGTGCTGTGACCTGGGAGGACCGCATCACCTAGAATACGTCACTCACCACCCTCAAGGCTTCTTCTCCCAATCCGTAAGTGTCACCCAGCTCCTCACAGACAAGCTGTGGCACACGGAGGTTACTGATTGAAGGTCTGAGGACTTAACAAGAAAGACACATCACGGAGGAGATATGTCTGGCCATCCTTACCTCTTACTTTGAAATGAGGCCCAAAAAGTGGGGAGGGGAGAAAAAGGGCCATGCTGGAAGGGGGCCAATAGGAAGTGCAGTGACCTGTGAATTCTGAGGCATTGTATTCAGTGTATGTGAGAGTGAGCTCATATCAATCTAGATCCTAGAGGCAGCTGGCTAGCAGCCAAAACACCAAGTCCTAACTCTGTCCTCCTCAGGAAAAGGCATCAAATCCAGGTGCTACAGAAGAATCCCTGTTAGTCCTCTGTACCCTGAGGGATTCACTATGCACACAGGCTGTCCCTCAGTGTCTGTGGGGTAGTGTGTACATGAAGAGCTGTTCCCCAGTGTCTGTGGGTGGTGTGTACATGAACAGCTTCCCCAGTGTCTGTGGGGTGGTGTGTACATGAACAGCTGTCCCCCAGTGTCTGTAGGGTGATGTGTACATGAAGACCTGTTTCCCAGTGTCCGTAGGGTGGTGTATGCTTGAAGAGCTGTTTCTCAGTGTCTGCGGGGTGGTGTGTACATGAAGAGCTGTTTCCCAGTGTC
>NW_004949097.1:15091386-15102022 GCF_000317375.1 Microtus ochrogaster | reverse complement strand
TGTGGGGTGGTGTGTACATGAAGAGCTGTTCCCCAGTGTCTGTGGGGTAATATGTATATGAAGAGCTGTTCCCCAGTGTCTGTGGGGTGGTGTGTGCATGAACAGCTGTTCACAGTGTCTTTAGGGTGGTGTGTACATGAACAGCTGTCCTCCAGTGTCTGTAGGGTGGTGTGTACATGAACAGCTGTCCCCTAGTGTCTGTAGGGTGGTGTGTACATGAAGGTCTGTTCACAGTGTCTATGGGGTGGTGTGTACATGAACAGCTGTCCCCCAGTGTCTGTAGGGTGGTGTGTACATGAACAGCTGTTCCCCAGTGTCTGTGGGGTGGTGTGTACATGAAGACCTGTTCCCGAGTGTCTGTAGGGTCGTGTGTGCTTGAAGAGCTGTTTCTCAGTGTCTGTGGGGTGGTGTGCACATGAAGAGTTGTTCTCAGTGTTTGTAGGGTGTAGTGTACATGAAGAGCTGTTCCCCAGTGTCTGTAGGGTGTAGTGTACATGAAGGACTACTGTTTCCTCAGTGTCTGGGGCATTGCCTTATGCTTTATGCAGTTTTTCCTCTTCCTAAGTGATTAGTGTAAGCCTCCCTTGGATACAAAATCCACAGATGCTATAGGCATTTGTATAAAAACAGCTACTTCTAATATATTTGTGTATAAATAATACCCATTCTCTTGTGTGTATTTCAACTCTCTGGGATCACTCCCAATAGCTATGACAATGTTTATGCTTTGTGTAATTGGTTATAAATTATTGTTTAAGGAAGACTCACACGAAAGAAGTTAACATGTGATCAATACAAACAATCTTTTTCAAATATTCTTTAACCACCTTTGGTCAAGTTCATGGAGGCAGAGGCCATGGGAGTGGAGGGCAGATAGATACATGACAGGGAGAAGAAAGAGATGGGAAGGGATTGGTTCACATCACTGTTTGGCTGGAGAGTCTGAAGTCTGTAGAGCAGATTAACAGAGAAGGGAAAGGTTTCGGCAGAGTTGCTGCTTCCTAAGGACACCCAGTCCTCCCTGGTAAGTTACTGATGATTGAATGATGGTAACCTCCTTTATTTAAAGACTCATGAGTATAATTTACATTCAGAAATGACCTCACATCAACATCTAGACAGATGCTTGACAAAACTCTTGGGCCCCTTAGCTTAGCCAAGCAGACACTGATGCTAACCACACAGACAACTCTTACAATGGAGTTGTCAAATCTGTGACAGAGGTTTGCTCTGACTTAGACAGGGTGGGCTTTCTAAGGATCTTCTATCTTGAGGTAAGCGGTGGTCAAATCACAGGGTTGGCTAGAGAGAGTAAAGACCTCTGCCCTTACAAAGGTCCAACTCCAGCAAGCCTCATGACTCGAGTTCTGTGTGGTTGGGACCCTGCAGGGAAGGCCATTGATGACCTGATTCAGGGTGAACGGTAGATTTTAGCTGTTCTATCCAGAGCAGTGGTTTATCTCCTCAAAGTGACCTGCCATACAGGGTTCTTGCAAGAGATGGCGAGTACAGAGTAGGTACCCCAGGGCTTAGGAGAGCAGACGTACAGGCTCCTTTTGCTTAACTTGCTGTGGATGTTTGCGTTTCAGCACAGGCTTGCAAAGGCGTATTTTTATCATTGTATGTTTTTGGGGGTATATGATAGTGTGTGTGTGCGCTCATGTTTAGGGGCCAGAGGTCAACATCAGCTGTATTTATTTCTCTCCACCTTACTTTCTGAAATGACGTCTCTTACTGATCCTGGAACTCAAGGATTCAGCGAGGCTGGCTGGCCATTGGACTCTAGAGAACCTCCTGTATCCACCTCCTAGCTGAAATTACAACACTGTGCTTCCACACCCAGCGTCCTGTGGGTGCTGGGTTTATCCAGGTCTGATGAGTCTGATGAACACTTTACCCACAGCTGCCTCCTCTGCCTCTCACTGCTGTGTCTTATGTTCTTATTGACAGGAGCTCCAGACCTCACAAATGCTGGCCTTTGTTACACCACCAAACCGTCTTGCTCTGGTTCACAGCAGGAAGAGTATGGAACTCTATGTTAAAAAAAAAACATTGCTGGGAGGCGCCTGGGATCTCCTCCCATCAGTTGACTGCGGCCCTTTTGATTTGGGGACTTAGGTTAGCCTTTTGGATCCTGTGGATTTAGATCCTTGTTGTAGGCATGTCTGCACAGTAATCACCAGATGCTGGAACTGCTGATTTTAACAACTGTACCCTCTCCACCTGACCCCACCCCATCTAAAGCTTTAAAATTCTTAAAGGCATTTTCTAGGAAGAACAAAGCTTTCACTTAGTGATTAATGTTAGACTTTCACATGACCCTTTCCTGAAAGTGTAAGGTACAAACCGTACAGTGTTTCCAATGGCTGTGTTCCCTTAAGAGATGGTGTTGATGTTTTTGAAGGAAAGCTTTTTTGTTTGTTTTGAGACAGAGTTTCATTATGAAGTGCCCTCCTACTCCTGGCATCTGCTTCCAGAGTGCTGGGATCAAAGGCATGTACACCACACCTGCAGGAAAGCAGGCTTTTTGAAGAAAGCATTTTCCATGCCATTAAAGAGTGAAAACAGGTGTACAAATGTCTGAATTCAGAAAAGTGCAGATATGGAACCAATTTTTGAATTTTTATTAGCATATATTAATTATACATAAAGAGTTTCCTTGTGACATTTCCATATATGTGTGTAATATGTTCTGATCATATTCATCCACATCACTCTCTCTTTCCCCTCCTACCAAACCCCTTCCTCTTCCCAGCTGGGGCTCCTTCGACGTTTGTGTTGTTTTTATGACTAGGGGTTTCACTAGGGTTGAATTTCACTAGGGTTGCTTTTAAGAGCCCTTCTGGGGCTACACTACTGAAGAAATAATTTCTCCCTCCCCCCAAAACCATGCTGCCTATAGTATTAGACTATTTAAAAACACAAAACCTTTATTACACTTTGTTTTTCGTTTGGTAACATTTCTTTTTGAGGCTATACAAGCCGGTGCCTGTGCAGTTCAAGGTGATGAGGACTAAGTGAGTTTCCTCTAAAAACAGCTTTTAGCCGCCTCCTAAGAAGCTAAATAACACACCAGGCTCTATCACCATGCACTCAGAAGTAGGGGTGTGGATTTTGTCCAGAGAGATACATTAGGTTTTGATTTCGAAGATAATTTGCTTTCGGGTGAATATGCTATTGACTGAGAATAGGAGCCACCTCCACTATGAACGACAGCTCCCCCAAAGCGCACGTTCTAAGATGATGCTTGCTAGTTTAAAGGCTCCTTTTATATAATGTGGATTTGAGGTAAGCTAAGATCCTTCCAGCACATTGGGCTGATAGGTTGGGTGGTGGCGGCGCATGTCTTTATAATCCCAGCACTTTAGAGGCAGAGGCAGGCGAATCTCTGCTGAGTTTGAGGCCAGCCTGGTCTACAGTGTGAGTCCCAGGACAGCCAGGACTACAGAGAGAAACCCCATCTTGAAAAAACAAAAAGAAAACAAAGAACAACAACAGCAAAAAATCATTGGACTGATAGATTGTGGGGAATTCTCATCTGCTCCCAGTTGCTCCTAGCTTCACTAAAGGCAGAACGTAGATCTAAACTCTTCTTGTTGACCTTTAGATGATGGGACAAAGGTGCCATTTGCAAATGTAGAGAGACAAGAATGAAAAATCTTCCCCAAATTAGGGCGCCTGGGAATTTTGATGACTAGTGTTTTCTCCTAAAACAATACTGAGCAGTGGCAGAAGCCTACTTGGAGCAGAGCTGTCAACGTATGCACCTCATTTATACAGATGCTCGCTAGCTAGCTCCCTGTTGCCTCAGACTCTGGTTTCGCTGCTTCATTGAAGCTCACCCCCTAAGCCATCTCTTGCAGATTTAAGTGTTCTCCACCTGGCATGCTGTTGGCTGAATATTTCTGGGATATTAGTTGCTATTCATCTTTTTGTGATCAAACAGCTGACAAAAAACTTAAGCTGGGAAGGGTTTATTTTGACTTAGAGGTCAGGGTTACAGTCCATCATGAAGAGGAAGGCAGGGCAGCCCAGGATGAGGTGGATGGGCACACTGCACACAGTCAGGAAGCAAAGGTAGAACCGACATGGAATCCAGCTGTGAAATATCACTCCCCAACCCAGTGACTTACTTCCCTCAGTATGGCACCACTTCCTAGAACCATCTAGAACCTTCCAGCAGCTTGGAATCAAGTATTAAAGCACACAAACCTGTGGGACCACTTCACATTTAAACTACATCACATGCTGTTGCTCTTGTTAATCCAGTCAGCTCCCCATTAGCGTGTGGAAAGCCTTGGACTTTGCTCTGTTGCCAAATCCCTGATGACAGCATGGGGGACTTGTATTACCAGATGTTGGAAAATGTTTATTGAATGAACAGAAAAGGAGTGAATATTCTATATTATGGTAGGATAATGAACCCAGGACTTGTGAGTTAATGGACCTAGCTTGAGGAAAGTCAGAACCCAATATCAGATGTTTTACAGTGTTTAGTGAAAAATATGATGCCTTACCACTTTGAGAGAGTGTGATAGGATTGTGTTACAGGGGCTGGGGATGTAGCTCAGTCGGTAGAGCACTTGCCTCAGAATCACGTAAAACTGGGCACGGTGACACAGGCTTGATCCCAGCACTTGAGAAGTAGAGGTCAGTAGGTCAAAGCCTCCCTCAGCCACAGTGGGTCTGTGACTGGCAGGGGATATATGATTCCTTGACTCAAATAAAATTAAAAGATGGTGCTGGTGGGAAGTCCATAAAAACGTAACATGGTTAGACAGGTGTGAACTTCAGGGAGGCATTGTGGTGACAATGATAAGTAACAGGTGTTTATGAACTCCACAGTTCCGAAGCGCTGAGTGCCCAAGCTGAGCTCTGAATGTGCTGCTTGCCCATGGAGCCCCTGTGGTCACTGGAACGTGACTGCCCCCTCCCCCTCCCAGCCTTCTTTTGCTTTTCTCATTGAGAAGAGCAAATGCAACAAAGCCTTTGAATGCTTAATGCTAAAATGAATAAGGAGGGAGGTGCATTAGCATCTAATCTTTATTCCTGTGATGGACTATCTCTGGAGCACATGCATGTGTCTGCCCTTCTGACACTCCTGTGGCATACCTGGTGGTTCACATTAAATTAGGGGCACACTGATGGGCAAGGCTCATTGTCAGAGGGTAACTTGAATGTCAGCGACTTCCTATGTCCTATCAGAGGATGGCCGTGTGTATACTTAACTGGAGAGTGGCTCAGTGGTGCTCATGATAGAGACTCAGCTCCTGACAAACTAGGGTGGTCTTTCCTTCCTGTCACTGTGTCGTATCTGTCGGCAGAGGGTATTTCAGCCACCTGTGGGTCAAACAGTGGAGGTGCTGAGATTGTCCTCCATGTCTGAGATTAGCCTCGAGGTCCAGAGCTACAGGAACTATGGGATGAAGATGGGCTGCCAACTGTCAGGTTAGAAGTGGCTGTCCCTCTCTCTGTTAAAGTTGAACTTGACTAAATCACTTAATGTCTTTGGGCCATGGGTTTTTTCATTTGGAAAGAAGGAGTCATTGTAAGTTTATCAGAAAGGCTTATGGGCATTACTGTATACCTTATACTCTAAAGTATCCATTCACAGCTTATAATATATATTATATAATCTACATAATATATGTCTATTATACTATAAACCACCACCAGTTTCAGCTTACTTATTAAGTTGTTTGCTTTCCTTCCTTCTTCCCTCTCTCCTTCCTTCCTTCCTTTCTTTCTTTCTTTCTTTCTTTCTTTCTTTCTTTCTTTCTTTCTTTCTTTCTTTCTTTCTTGTTTTGTTTGGTTCTTCACCTTTGACATGTCTAAGTCTTACCCTGATAAACACATGGAATTTATCATTTGGAAGGAAACTTATGGTCATCTGAGCTAAGCCTGCCTACCATTCCTTTTTAAACCTCTTACTCTTAAAACACACACACACACACACACACACACACACACACGAGAGAGAGAGAGAGAGAGAGAGAGAGAGAGAGAGAGAGAGAAACACAAGCATAAATATGCACAACACCATAACACATTTTCTACTTCCCTTCCCTTTTCTAGTTATAATCAAAGAACAGCGGTAAAGAAACTTTGCCTTGCTGGATGCTCCCTGGATTGTCGTGAAACCCTGCGATGCTTCACAATGATAATTCACCAAACTTCAGTACAGTGTTTTGCCACAGTGCTCAGTGGTGGTGTGAGCCCAGGGCCCTGAGGAGGCCAGCTGGGTGGTTACATTGCTTATAGTTGACTAACATTTTCAACTCATAATGGCTTCATCAAGACATAAACCCTACTGTAAGGCAAGGAACACCCATAAGCTTATTTTTCTAAGCAGGACTACTGTTTTGCTTATTTATATTCATAAGAAAAAGAAAAATCTTGGAGCAGCAATAACCTAACCTAGTTAACCCAGATAAGTATTTCTTTGTTTTGTAATTTGCTCTAGTGAAATAAGGAATTCTTCTTTAAAAAGTATTTATACTCAATGACATACACCAAGCCAGAAGTATAAGAGATTGCTCAGTGGGGCGTGTGCTTGGTGTACAAGCATGAAGACCTAAGGAATTCCCAGAGCACACAGAAAAGAACAGTGTGGTGTTTAGCCCTGTAATACCAGGGCAGAATTAAGGAAGAGTAAGGAGGGTCCCTGAGGTTCTTTGACCAGACAGCCTAGCTCAAATGATGAGTTTCTAGTTCATTGAGAGTGTTATGGTTTAAGTAAAATGCTGTAGGTCCCTGAGTGGCAGCAGTGGGCAGTGGGCCATGAGACCACACCACAGGACCATGGCAGACCACAGAGGCAGCCAGGTCCCAGGCAGGAAGCTGTGTGGCAGGTGAGAGACTGAGACAGATAGACATGCTATGCAGAGTGAAGTTGGATATTTATTGAGTGGGTTATGGAAGGGAAGAGGAGAAGGGGGAAGAGCAGAGAGAGAGGCAGAGAGAGAGAGAGGCAGAGAGAGAGAGAGAGAGAGAGAGAGAGAGAGAGAGAGAGAGAGAGAGAGGTGGGGAAGGGAAGAAGTGGGGATAAGGGAGAGACAGAAGCTGCCTCTTTGAGAGAGATGGAAAAGAAGGGACTCGGGCTGGAAGCTGAAGATCAGCTTGCCTCAGTGGTGGATTGGGGAAGGAGTGGGCGTGACTTGTCTCTTAAAGGGACAGGACAGACCATTACAGAGAGACCCTGTCTGAACAAAGTGAAGTGGAGAGCAATTGAGGAAGATGCCTGACTTAGACTTCTGGACAAACTTATGCACAGGGATGCATATACCCTCCCACTTCCACCACATACTCACAAACAGCTCAAGTTTGACTCAGAGAGATCAAGTTCTGGTGTCCCCAAAGCAGACATGCAAAAGTCATGGGGAGAATACTCTGGATTCTATCTGCTTTTAATTCTCTAATCATCATTGTATATATGGTGGTGCCTCTCAGAGAAGGGATTTGGCCTCTGGAAAAAGGGGGGGGGGGTAATTATGTAAGATTATAAAGGCTAATTGCATGATAATTCGAGTCACCATTGATAGTATTAGCAAGGGTAAAGATGATGGCTTCAGAGTTTCCCAATCGTTTAATGAACCTGGCCCTGTGATTCAGTCACAACCCCTCCCTGTTTCATTTTCTGTGGACAGCGGCAGAGACACGGCTGTGAGGATCAGATGGGAATTTGCTTAAGTGCCTGGAAGAAATTTAGATGGCTGTGTTCTGTGGTTCATGCAGCAAGTAACTTAACTCATAAATGTCCTATCTGACCTCATGCAATTGGAGGCCTGAACATATTTCTCATGACTGTCAAGAAAGGGTTGTGCAATCAGGTGACAGATGGTGGCTTGCCAGTCATTAAAATACTTAGCATTCTTTAATAGCTTTTTTTCCAATAATGAAAACAAGAAATGACTCTTAAACATGTTGACTCCCCTGAGCAAATAAATCATTATCCTCATGATAGAATAAGTAGGAACAAAGAACAGTGGATGTCAGGATAGAATGTCAGACTAAAAACCCTGTACCCTCATTTAAAAACATCCACCGCAACCACCACAACAAAACCATTTCCCACCAGTGTCAGTTCTGACAAACTACATGACACACTCTTCAGTATTCAAAATCAAAAATCACCACCTTAAGCCCATGTTGCCATGTGTCACCATTATCAGAGGTAGAAAATTACCTCAGGGGAAAGTCTCATACGAGCCTACACTAGGACTCCCAAATCACACAGTCCTGGTCACTAATTGTTTTCTTAACCCCTCACATTTCTATTGACGTTCCTGAGTGTTCCGGGGGATAGAAATTTTAATATAGAGTACATTCTGAAGTGTTATGGAAAAACAACAGTAACAATAACAAAACCAAGTATCCAACAAACCAAACAAGCAAGCAGCTAGCCAACACAACCAACAAGCAACCAGCTAACCAAGCAATCAAACAAGCAGGTAACCAATCAAACAAGGAACCAACAAACCAAACAAATAAACAACCAACACAACAAACAGCCAGCTAACCAATAGTCAACCAACAAACCAACCACCAATCCAAACCAACAAGCAAATAAGCAACAAATTAACCAGCTAATCAAACAGACTCTAACCACCTAACCAGATAGGAAACAATGAGTTAACGATGACAATAAAACTGAGATGTTTGAGGTACTTAGAAGAGGCGCATAGTAGAGGTGGAGTTGTGTGGTGTGGCCCCACAAAATTCCTTGGAGAAAAGTGGGCCTTCAAGGGTGAGTTGGAGGTCTGAAATCCTCATGATTCATTTGCTCAAAGTCACCGACTCTTCAGCTGCAGCAAGCACGCACACATGGTAGTATCAGGTAGCTGTGCACTTAGCTCTGTTTCCAGGCTTCACCCTTAGATTCTAAGTGGAGGGAAGCGGTGTCTGAACTGTCTCAGGACAGAGAAAAACATAGGAGAGCAGGTTCCTGAAGTGTAGATCTGGCTATGTTCTGGTTCCTTGCCTCATGCTGGGCAGTCCCTTTTTTAATGATGGCTCCTGACATCTATGAAGGGTCATGAATCTCCAGAAGGTTGGGTTTTGGGGGGAATCTAGTAAGTGGAGACTCAACTGTTGCCATTGTCAGCTTGGTGTCTTCATCTAGGCGGGAAAGGGGAGACTTAATGTCAACAGTTTCCCTTAGATTGATAAATTGGAGACAGACAGCTAGAGCTTAGAGTGTGCCAAATAAATCTTTAGGATTGAAATATAACTGTACTCTGCATCAAACTAAGAGGAACGACCGCACGCCCTAACTGCACTGACGTAGCTTTTGGAGTGGAAATAGTGAGTGATGATGTCAGAAGCTTTTTTTTTCTATCTTTGTGGGAAGGCAGTAGTCTGTAGTGGGTAGAGTCTGTCACAGGGGAGGGGCTTCTATGCCCATTCACCCCACTGTTGACCAGACTCATTGCCGGTGTCTGGTGTGCATGAGTCTCTGGGTGTTCATATCTGTCCTATCTATACATGACTGGAGGGATATGCACATAAGAATCACTGTTTCTGTCTATAGGTGTGAGCACATATCCATGTGTTATTATGTAGTTGTATGATGTTTTTATCTGCAAGTGTGCCTACTTGTCTGTGTTTATACTGTCTGTGTATGCCTGGATTGTATGAAAATGCCTGTGTATATATCTTTGTGTGTGTCCTTGGTACATGTGTGAATATATTGCATATTTGTGAGTCTATAGGTTTTACTGTCACCTTTGTGTGTGTGCTTGTATGTATGCATTTGTGTGTGTATTTTGTGGCCATGTGTATATATGTGAGCAGGTATGTGTGTGTAGTTGTGTGTTGGGTGTGTCTGTATGTGCCTGTTTGTATGTACATGTGGGCATTTGTGTGCACGTTGTATGTATATATGCATAAATGTGTTTGTATATGTATGTGGCGTATATATGTGTAAGAGGGGTGTATATGTATGTATATTTTTGTGTGTCCTGGGTGTGTCTATGTCTGTCTCTGTGTCTGACTCTCTCTCTCTCTCTGTGTATGTATATGCAACCTGTGCTGACCAGTTTTATGCCAGGAGAAACAATGTAGGGTCGTCTGTGAAGGACTCTGAACCAAGAAAGTCTCCATTGGCCTGCATAGGCAAATTGTGGGGCATTTTCTTTATGGATGATTGATGTGAGAGGGCCCAGCCCACTGTAAGCAGCGCCACCCTTAGGCATGTGGTCTTGGGTATATGAGGAAACAAACTGAGCAAGTCAGGAGGAGAAAGTCAGTAAGCAGCACTGCTCCTTGGCATCCTCTTCAGTTCCCACTTCCAAGGTCCTGGTCCTGCTTGGGTTCCTGCCCTGACATCATCCCTCAGTGATGGACTGTAACTGAGAGCTGTGACCTTTCTTGTTTTATTACGATAACAGAAATCTTAACTAAGACACTTCTATAACATTTGGAGAGAGTGTGTGTGTGTCTGTGTGTGTATATGTGTGTGTTGTCTCTCTGTGTGTGTCTGTGTGTGGTCTGTGTATGTGTGTGTGTCTGTGTGTGTACGTGTTTATGTGTGTGTGTGTTTCTGTGTCTGTGTGTGTCTATGTCTCTGTGTGTGTGTATGTGTGTGTCTGTGTGTCTCTGTATCTGTGTTTCTCTGTGTCTATGTGTGTCTGTGTGT
>NW_004949097.1:15063070-15091286 GCF_000317375.1 Microtus ochrogaster | reverse complement strand
TGTGTGTCTGTGTGTCTCTGTATCTGTGTTTCTCTGTGTCTATGTGTGTCTGTGTGTGCGTGTCTGTGTGGCTCTGTGTGTGTCTCTCTCTCTTTGTGTATGTGTGTGTCTGTGTGTCTCTCTGTGTGTTTGTGTCTCTGTGTGTGTATCTGTGTGTATGTGTCTGTGTGTGTGTCTGTGTCTCTGTGTGTGTGTCTGTGTGTATGTGTCTTGTGTGTCTGTGTGTATGTATCTGTGTGTGTATGTGTCTTGTGTGTGTATCTGTGTGTATGTGTCTGTGTGTTTGTGTCTCTGTGTGTATATCTGTGTGTCTGTGTCTTGTGTATGTATCTGTGTGTATCTGTGTGTTTGTGTGTCTGTGTGTGTCTGTGTGTGTATGTGTCTTGTGTGTGTCTGTACCCAGGAAGCTGAGCCCATAGACCCCGAGCTGTATTTCCCCTGCAGTCATTTACAGCATGAGAAAGACTCCTACCTGCTCAACTGATGGGTCAGACGTGTAGCTGCCTGAATGGCAGCTGAGAGGTTCTCTGGATTTATACCTCATCACTATGAAGAGTCAAACAGGTGTATTGAGAAAAGATATTTATAGCCCTGCCACTCAAGAACCCAACCCCGACCCAGAAAAACAGTTCATGTTGAACAATCCCTGCCACAGCACCGGTGACTGTCACACTCTTGACTTTCATAGGCTGCTAAGATAGGCTCAGCCCGCACCGATCACCTTTTACAATGATCTAGGTACAGAAACAAATATCAGAGGCAGATGACTGTGGTCCGGTTTGGGGTATGCCATTAGCTTGCTGATTCTCGTGTCTCTTCCTCCCCAGTGTGACCAGAAACATGTTCGCTGGCCTCTTTTCTCAGCCACGAATGCTCTGTTTATTTTGGAAAATGCTTTCTTTCTGGGCTCTCACATTGTGTTTAAATTTTGTCTGAATTTAGCTGGATGAAATAAGCTATAATTTTTTAGACAGTTTTGTCAAATAAGCCATAAAAATGTTTAGCCAATTTTTGATCCCCAGTTTCAGAGCTGGGCTCTCCTCCAGTCCCTCGTACCCTGGGAGGTGCAGACGGAGCTCAGTGGCATATTTCTGCCTCATTTTCTAACTTTCTTCTTGGCAGATGTGTGTGCAATCTCAAGAAGCAGCATCATAAATATTTAAATCTAACTTGGCTAATTGGGGAGGAAGAAAGGAAAACACGAGAAAGGTAGAGTTTGACACCAAAGAATCATCGTGACTATTTTTGCTTGGAAAATTATTCTCATAGAGTCTGGATATTTTGTTATGGCCTCTAATTTAGTGTTTTAAAAACAAAGGAAAGTGCAAATCAGTTCCCCGCCTCTGTGGGCGGGAGTTCTGGAAGGCGCCAGCTTGATTCCACAGCTCACAGCTCACACTGTGAAATGGTCCCCTCCCTTATCCTGCAAGTGTCTCAAGCCCTGAAGTGATGTGACTCATGTGTCCTGGACTTTCAGAAATACTGCTTCCTGCACTCACTCAGCCCTGTAGAACCCTGGGTCTCCTCAGGCCCTAAAGAGAGGAAGAGCTAATGACTATTAGCTATGACTCAGCTCTGGACCCATTCCCTACTGATCTGCACATGGCTTCTCTCAGTGGGTTCTCAGTAGCCTAGGCAGAGGGCCACTCCACAGCAGGGTGCAGCAGACTCCTCCCCTGTCTTTTGCCTTTCTCCTTTGCGGCTTGGCATTTAAACAATATCAAATGGCGTGTGTATTAATAACTTTCCTGATTGCTGTGACAAACACCTGACCAAAGCCACACCAGGAAGGACAGGTTTGTCTCGACAGCAGAAGTGTGGGGTGGCTGGTCACAGTCTCTCTGCAGTTGGGAACGGAGAAATGAACGCTGTGTTCAGCTCATTAGGACCCCTGCCTGTGAGATGGTGCTGCCCACATTCAGGGTAGGTCTTCCCTCCTCGGTCATACACCTCTGGAGATGCCATCGTAGACACCCAGGGGTGTGACTCCAAATCTTATCAAACTGACCAGGAGGATTAACCGTCACTGCTCTGCAGCATTCTCCGGTGGCGTTTCCAGATTCCCATGGGTGCCTCAGCCTAGAATGTTCTGTGCTGTTTGCTAAGTATGGGCAGGAGGTAAGTCCATTTGCACTTTGATAGCAAATTGTCACATCTGTGGCGGTTGGAAAACACTATATATTTGAGACTTGAAAAACCTTTGATCTGGGGCCAGCATGATGGAGTGATGGTGGGCGCTGTCCCCAGCTTTCAGAACACTAGCTTCTTACATCTTCACACAGTGAAAGAGCAGGAGCGGTCTCTCAGGCTTCTTTACTGTGGTCACCAAACTCATCCTTGTGTTCCTCCCTCAGGACCTGATCAGACCCCAAAGGCTCTACCTTTCAAAGCCACCAGGATGGCAGGCAGGATTCAGCCTGTGGAATCCAGACTCAGAGGGATTCAGTCATAACAGGCATTGCTCCCAGCTCAGCATCTAAAACACCACCAAAAATGACTTGTTCCTTTCACTCTCAGCCTTACTTCTGGTGCTAATGCATCCCAGAAGATAACCTAAATACTCCAGTTGGGTTTTCTAACTGTTTCTCTGCTATGGGTGAGTAGGTACCTTGGAGGCAGAGACACTGAAAGGGATGGAGAGAAGGCAGGATCTCCTTTGCTAGATTCTTTGCTTAGGCGACCTAGCAGGAAATGGTGCACAGCGAATTCTGTGCATTTTGTTTATCTGGACAGCCCCATGCATATTTCAGCAGGAACATTGGAGACCAGAAATACTGTGAGGCCATTTTTGGAAACTACATTCTGCTCTGTTGGAATGAGAAGTCATTTCAATTGACTTATTATTCCCCGTGTTCCCTTTCATCCCAGGGAGCAGACTCCTTCAGTAGGCTTTGTGGTGGGCAAGAGAATCCTTTATGTGCTGGGGTGATTCCTGCACACAATTTCCTCTCCAATGAATCCTGCCCTTCTTCACCAATCTCTATTTATACTAAGGGAAGAACTCTTACACTTGTGAAAACCAGACCCGTGTGGGCTTGAGATTTTTATTACATCAGCCTTAGAGATAGATAGCCCCACAGACTATTGAATAAGGTTAAATTCAGACTTGTTCATTGTGGCTCCTATCAGTCTGTACACACCTGCAAGGTGCAAAGGAAATCTGATTTTGAGCTCACACAAGCTCTCAGCAGTTACCAAGTTCACAAAGTCCTCACCCAAACATCTACATATTCAGAGCGGTAGCTAAAGAAGCTCCCCAGAATGTGTTGGTTTGTATATACTAACTCAGTTGTGATTAAATAGCGTTTTGGCAAATCTGTGTGTGTGTGTGTGTGTGTGTGTGTGTTGTCTGTCATCTTTCTGTCCATGATGAATGTATGTCTGTAAACACTCTGATGCCACAGGAGGATGTAGAGTGCCTTGCTTATCACTCCTGCCTCGTTCTCTTGAAACAGAGTCTCTGACTGGACCCGAAGCTAGGCTAGTGATAGCAAGTGCCTGGCTATCTCTTGTCTCTGTCCCCCACAGCACTGGGGTCACAGGCAAGCAAAGCAGCACCTGATTTTTTATGTGGATGCTGGGTGCTTAAAGTCAAGTCCTTGTGATTTTGAAGCAAGCACTCTTTTCTGCTGAGCAATTATTCCAAGCCTCTTGTCTTAAAAAACAAAACAAAACAAAAGCTAAATGGGGAAAGCATCACATGAATTTGGCCTTAGAAAAAAATATTACGGGTATTTAAAATCATAGACAGTATTGAGAAGTTAGAGATTATAAAAATGGATATTTGCAGTATTCTGCAATCTTCCCAGGGATGTGCTTCTTTTCACATGACTGGAAAATTCCCAACTGAAAACACTGGGTCTTGGTTCTACCTCTAGACAGCCACACAGCCGTAAGCAAGACACACACACACACACACACACCACTTCCTTGAATGCCAGTTTTAAAATGGATCCTTTGACCAGCCCATCTCCAATATTACTCTGTGGATGACATAAGAATGGCATTTACTAATAGGGGATGGCACACACTGAAATAGGAAGAAGAATAAGAAGAAAGAAGCTTTTTTTTTAATATTGAATCGCAAATGATCAAAGCCATGTGGAAATGGTGTATATATGTGTGTTACATATACACATATTTATTTCTCAATATGTTGTTGCTAAAGCTCATTGGAAACACTTCATTATGGAGTTTGAAGGGATGGACTTATGGAGTTGGCCACCCTTTCACCTATATAACCTCATTATAATTTGAGAAGCAAAATTAAATTTTATTTCATAAAGGCAAAAATAGGAGGATGTTCTTTGCATTGTGAGTGGGTTTTAGAAAACCTTGTCCTGCTGAGAGTTGCCACACTGCCCTGGCAGGTGAGAAGAGCTGAGAGCTTTGCCCTGCACCCACTGTTAATGCCAAGGCCACCGTTGGGAGCGCTGATGATTCTATTAGGTCTAATGTGAACACTTCTTAATTGAATTTGCACTCATAGACTGCCCACTGTTTCTGTAGTCTAGGCTGACCTGGAACTCACAGCCATGCTGCTGCCCCAGTCTCTTGGGGGGTTGAGATTACAGGCACGAGCCACCATGCCCGACTCAGACCACCCCCTCAGAAGTAGATCGGTCATATTAGAATCTCTGGTTTCAAAACCAAGCGTCATTAAGTGTCAGTAAGTTACTGGAGCCAGTGCTTAGCCACAGCATCAAGTACGTCCTAATGTTCCCTAAAATACTCATTTACCCATCCTTCTATTTACCAATGCTCTTTGGCTGTGATATTAGCACACCTTTACTGAGCCTGAGGGATTTTGTATGTCAAGTACGGTCCTATGAGTTCAGTATCTATGACCTTGTATACTTCCCATGTTAATGACGTTTCTCAGTGTGATTGTGTAGCCAGAGGTTCTGGGTTCGAGTTTTAGCGTAACCATTAGCTACGGTGATTTCAGCTTTCATTGTGTTGGAGGTGAGGCAATAATAGGAAAACACTATTGTGGGGTAGTAAACATTTGGTGCTCATTAATTCTTAACTCAAAAATATTCAAATTAATTAATTAGTTCAAATTAATTAATTCTTTTAACAATTACTTTTACTATCAGCTCTACCCAGTGGATGATACAGAAAGGGCTGGCTTTGAATAGTTAAGTAACTTGCTCTTGTAGCCATATCTTAGCAGAACTGGAAAGTTTAATGTACTGGATGTCAAATGTCTCAACTTCTAAATTTTGTTATAATTCAATTGTGCATTTAACACATATAGTTAACGCTACTTTTAGCTGTTACCATGCAGAAGTTAGTTTCTATAAACATTTCTTTAAAATTTTTTTCAACATTATGTTTTAATCTATTATTTGGGAATTTTATAGAATGCACCCGATGTCACTCACTTCCCATTCCTCCAAGGTTTACCCTCCCACCCTTGTGCCCCCACATCAAGTCCAGTTTGTGTAGCCCATATACTCATTGGAACATGGTCAAATTCCCAATGGCCAGGCCCTTAAAGACAATCCCACACCTACCGCCAGAAGCCATCAACTGGAAAGAGCTACCCATCAGTATCTTTGTCACAATTTTAAGGACTCTCTTCAGGGGCTTTCAGTCAAGACTGTTCCATTGCAGGGGGCGGGTGTCACAGAAACCGTCAATGGTATTGTTAACCTAGGAAAATTTCTGGTTCTTTCAGAACTCTGCCAAGGGATGAAACCTTGGTCATTCTTAGAGGGTCTATGGTATCTCTCCTTTCTTGGTCATTCGTAGAAGGTCTCTGGTATCTCTCCTCTCTCTTTGTGGCAAAGATTTACAAACAAAAGCCCAGCTTTCTATCCTAGAGACATGCAAATCTTTCTAGAACCAGGAAAAAGAGTGAAACAAAACATTGGGTGTGGGTCTTCTGTAAGCAGTCAGGAATCTGTTGTGGCTTGGGCTATTCCTCTCAGAGCTGCCCATCTCTTATTCCATGCTAAGATTGCACACTTATTCTTGTTTTTATCTTTTACAAACCCCACTTGCAAAGGTCTAGGACTTTTTTTAGGATTAATGAAGTGGAAGTAGTTGGCTAGAATTCTTGAAGGAAGTCTTAGAGTGTGATCAGATATTCATCACAAACCAATTGATTCATTAGCAGCCAAAGAACACATTCCCAAGCCACCTCAGAAAAGCACAAGAGAGAAGACTGAACAACAAAAAGAAAAGCCACCACAGCACAGGACAGAACGGGTCAAAAGCCACATGGACAGCGGAGTAGAAACCAAATAATGCTCTAAAGAAGGGGATGTTAAGCTGTTCTCTCTCTCTCAGCTTAGAAAGAGATGCTTGGCTGCTCAGCTCCCGAGCTTATGCATGCATGGTATGGAAAATTGTAATTCTCACTTCTGAGTAAAATCTTCAAACCTTGATAATCAATTTAAAAAGCATTTTTTTAAAAAAAAAATCCAAATGAGAATTTCTGTGAAAACTGTGCTTCAGTATTAATAATTTTTTTTGCAATATAATGCAAAATCATGGCCATTATTATGGACTTGACACTACTGTTGTTATCTAACATTCAGGTAGGGATCTGGGGAGGTGGGAATGTGTTTGTGTGTGTATTGGTATTTAATGATTATAATTTTTCATATCTTCCCGGCTCATGATATTTTTGGTGATTTTTTGATTGAAATGTTGTCGATTTACAGTGCAGACCCTCAATCTTATGTCAACTTTCAGACTTGCCCATCATCTTCCTTGAGGACCTCCTCTTCTGGGGGAAGTAGAAGGACCATGCTGTTAATGCCAGATGGAGTTAGAACTGCAGTTGGCCTCTGGGTATCTATGGCGGTGACAGACAAATGCTCCCGGGCACTGAAGGGCACTGTAGGGCGGGGTGGAACTTCTGCCTCCTGCCTAGGTCTATACTAACGCTTTATGAGTAGCCGCTTGCTGTTCCTCCATGGTCTCTCAGGTACCCTGAGAAGGGGATCTGCCTCAAGACCTGGACATGATGATGAACGGCTCAGGCCCTTTCTCACAAAGGGAAAGAGAGAGGTATATTTTATCACTGCTGGGCGTCCAGGCTTCCTCTGTGCATACACTGAATCTGGAGTGTGTGGTAATAGGCTTTGGTAGACCTACCGAGGGAAAAGATTTCAGCTCTCAATGTGGTCTTCTCTCCCACAGCCCCAGCGGGTGAGTGAATCAGGTGTTCAACCTGCTGCAGGTGGATCTCAGATCCTCAGCATTTCTCCGTGCAAATGACTATAAGTTGATAGGTTTTTGTCCCCCACCCCGCTCGTCTCCAGATGCTTTTCTGCATAGAATAATTACTGCCTTGAAGTTTCCTGTCTTTTTACTTAAATGATCTTTCCTGGTCCTTTAATTATAGAAATCAAGCTTTCACTAGGTAAATTAAAAAAAAAATCAGCCAACAAACCAGCCAACCAAACAAAAAACACTGCCTATTGGTAGTTCTGAACTGCTGCCTCCTTTGGTTTTATATATATATAAACTCACCCTGTGTCACTCCTCATGTCTGCCCCATCTTGCCAGCTTTCAGATTCCTCTGAGGTTTATTTTTTCTTACAGTGTTCAGGGGGGTCTTTGTTATAGTTTATTTTTGTTATAGTTCTATTTCCCCAGAAGCAGGACATTAAACCACTCTTATCAATCAGCCCTAAGTATTGTCCATACACAACTTCATCGCATTAAGCCCCAGACAGCTCAGACAAGTGTTGGGAGGAGGGTGCGGCCACGCCTCCTTTCCAGGACCGGCTTTTCCTTGTCCCCAGCTCTGCCACCTGCTGATATTGACCTTAGCCAGGCTCCTCCAGCCTTAACTCGAATGAAGCAGGATTACCTACGAAGCCAAGTATTCAATATGTGTTTATAGATACATAGTTAAGCATGTGAATACATTAAAGAATTTTCTGGGGGAAAGTTCTAGATCTCATCAAGTTGACTGTCAGCACCAACCACCACCATTGGATGGAGGGGTTTGCATGTCCTCTCCTTTGTGATTTCGATGCTGCTGGTACCTTATTCTGCATCCTGTTCCTCCTTTGCATCAGCACAACGTCCCGCATCCTCTCTCAGCACGGGAGCTGGACGGGGACCAAATACTATACACACATTCTTTTCCTCTCCTTCCGTTTGAAGTAGTTTCTGACTATGACTTTAAAAAAAAAAAAAAAACCAGCAAAACGATAACACGGCGTCTGCCTTATATCATTAGCATTATTTATAGGCGCTCACCAGATTGTGAGCTGAATCACATGCCGAAAGGTAGAAATCCAGCCCTCCGTAGTAGAAAAAGAGAGGCATTTTGTAGTCTCACGTAATTAAATTAAAAAGAGAAGCTACAGAAAAACCATAGAAACATAAAGACTCTGCCCCAAATTAGAAAACTGCTTATGGAAATTAGAACAGGAAGCATTGTTCGTTCATCACTTAGACGCTTCGGGAGTGATTAATGAAGGCACATTTGTGCATCTCACACAGTAATTAAACACTCACCGTGCTCTGAAGTGATAGGCTTTAAAGCTTAGCTAAGGAAATTTGTTTTATTCTAACTTAAACAAATACTGCTAATTTGCCTGTCCAGCCATGCAGCATGACACAGTATCTTTATTTAAGTGCCAATGAAATCATGTCCAAAATTAGGCACAGACGTACCACTTGCCTGCGTGATCACCTTCGTGATCCAAGGAACCGCATCGTTCCCACAGGCTGCAGTCCAGTGTTGCGGGTGTGCTTGGGAATGCACCAGAATCAATAGGGCCTGGTGTGGGAGGGTGTGAGGGAAACGTTTGGCAGCTGGGGTTTGTCCTGTGGTCCTTGCATGTTAGTGGTTCCTTCTTGGTCTGTGTTAGAAGCACTTGCTTTAGAATCTTAGAGTCTTCATCACACCCAGGACCAGCTGAATGCAGTTTTCATCTTTCTTGAGGCTAGCGGCAATGAAAACAATTCTCGCCTCAAAGGCGACAAAAGATAGTTTATTCGGAAATGCAGATTAAAGCTACCGCAAAGCCCGTGTCCCAGTGTGGTAACGGTTTCATGAAGTTTTATATAAGTAACAGAACAAGGAAAGGTGTAAATCAAGAAGCCTTTGAAACACATTGATGGGAGCATCAGGCTGAGGGCTGCAGAAAAGCAAGAAAATCTCTTTCAGGTCTCAGATGCTCTGGTGAGAACCCTAACTTTTGGAATGGTGGAAGCTAGGTTTTTACTAAAAACACATTTTTACATTTTCGGTAGTCACAGGATGATAGGCCAGACATTGGACTGGCAATGAATGGCCTTCAAAGCAAATAGATAGTCCAAGATGGTTTGGCTCTGGTCTTCAACATTTTAACTCTCTATAATCCTCAAATTCAGCCATTTGGCCTTGTAGAATTCTTAATGCAGGTGTGACTTCTTCCTTCCCCTTGGAACTTCAATTCAAACGCGAAAACCTCGTGATTCCTTTGCATGACTTTTCCTGGGAGATTTGAACAAACATTTATTTACCCCAGATACACCCAGCCTCCTTTGGTGTACTAGTGAGCTTAGCCAGCATTACTTATGGGAGGCTGGGTGACTCAAGGTATCTGCATCACACAAAAAAGGCCAGGCCAGTTTGACTCTTGAAAAGTGTGTCCTTGGAGTTCACTCTGCACAATCTGCAGGCAGCTACGGCATCTGAGCATCTCTCTTTCCCCAGTACTGTCTACTGCTCCTGAAACCTCGGAGAGGGGCCTCATTTCATGAGCTTCTGTCCTTCTTCCCACTGGGGGATGTCATGATAACTGGAACTTCCACGTACAGGAGGAACCCCTGCCCTGCTCCTAGAGAAGGAAAAAGATAGTCATCAATACCCTGGGCTGATGAGATCTGGAAAAAACTAGACAGAGAGAGATCACTGCACGGGAAACACATCTTCATCTCTGGAGAACTTCCTGTGGGATTTTAAACAATACAATAAGATCACGTGTAGAACTCCTGCTCAGGGCCAGTTCTGCCTACGTGCTAGAGATGGGAGAGTGAAGAGGCCAGAGTTCCTCTCCCCAAGAACTGCCTGTCTTCTACAGGAAACTCAGTGAGGTTTAGATGCAGAGACTCTGCCTGCAGTCAAGATGGAAGCGAATGATAGCAGCAGTCCATGGAGCTGACGTGAGGGACAGAGGGATTTCCTGGGCATGGTAGGCTGAAGGTTTGACCCCCCAGGAAGAGGCAAGCAAGGCTGTATGACTTGAGGCAGCTGTTAATGGCTACCGGTCTCCCTCATCTTACGGCCAAGGATAAAGGAATGGGAAATGATGGAGTAAAACGTTTGCCCTGGCTTGAGAAAGGCTTGGAGAAGTGGTTCTTTACTCAGAAAGAGCTTCACCTCCCTGCCACCCCGGTGGAATCGGAGTAGCTTATGAGGGAGCAAGTATATCTTTCTAGTCCATCAGACCCAGGTTCAAACCCCAGCTTTCCATTTGCTGAATGATGACCCTGGATAAATCACTATCCCTGTCTGAGGAAGATTTCCCTTCTTGTGCAGTCCATGAGACAATCATTTGTGCGTTCTTTGAAGTGCTGAGCCTGAAAATGGTAATTGTTGGATCACCTAAGAGGGGAAACCGGCCCCCTAGGAATGGGTTCATTCCAAACAAAAAGCCCTATGTGGCAGGGGCTCCAGGCAGGACAAGGGACCACCATCACGTCCTGACTAGTCCCATTGTTCTCCCAGGGGCCACTCACCACGAATGCCCTTGTGCCTTTTCAAACACCTGCCTCAGCCAGAAATATAAGAAAACATAATGGCTCTTAGTTTATTTTAATGTCAGCCTAACTTGGACCCATTACCTCATGGGAACCTTGAAAGAACAGGCTCTGCTCTCCCGCCGCAGGCCTGGAGCATCTTACTTTAAACACCACTCTGTGCTGTGTTGCCCATTTCCCTGACAGCATGAATAAAGCTGTTGCCTGAGGATGAGTTGACTATCTGTCTCCTGAAACCTCCCTTCTCCTACGGAACCCTAAAATCTAACAACAGCAATGACGGCAAGAGCAACCTTCCACGCAGACGTCCGGGCAGCCCGCAGAGCATGCGCTGTGTACCGACCGTGGCCAGCGAAGGCTCGTGCAAACAAGCACACTAAACCGTTTGCAGATTCTCTAGTCTGGAAATGTGAGGATGCTGAGTTCAAAATCCCAGATTTCTGCGCAGACGATGAACTCAGGTGTGTGAGCCGGTCAGAGATAGTGAAGTATCTGTGGGGCACTCCGTAGGCAGTGTGTCCCTTGGAAAAGCAACTGCCCCCGTGTTCTGTATGTCAATCAGCCTGAAGTACACCAGGTGGGTAGTGGGGAAGCTCGTTTTCAGATCCTCGCCTAGTCTGACCCAGCCAAGTCCTTTCAGGATGGACTCTAGTAGGGCTGCTTCAGCGTTTGCAGAGTTTCTCTGGGCAGGACTGTATGGTCCCCTCTTTCCCCGTTTACACACTTTCATCGCTAAACACACCCCACCTTAGAGCTATGCAGCATGGCCTCTACATGCTGTAATTCTTATAAAGAGCTTGAGTCTTCTCAGAGGTAGGCCTGTGCCTATAGTCTTGTGTATGCTGTCCACTCAGCGTATTGAAGAATTCAAGGAGAGTGAGTGAGTTACAGTGAGTCACCGAGCCACATTCACCTAAAGCAAAATGAGGAGGCCTCAAACTTTGGGGCGTCGTGATGTTTTACCACATGGTATTCACCAACAGTGTTTGCTCCTGGAGGAGCAGGAGGTTGGGCTGATTCTGAGCTATGGAGTGGCCCGGTAGAACCTTCCTTGTTGTGTGATTGTGCTTGGTGACTGGGCCCTTCCCACACCCACCTTGACAGAACTCTCTCTTTGCGGCTGTGTAAACACAAGCAATTGTAGATGGTAACACCTGGAACAGACCTAAATAATAAAGGGAGTTTCAAGACGGATTGTTATAGACAGTGAATAAATTAGTCGGCACGTGTACAGTAGTGTTGAGCGCATAGCATGTATTCAGTAGAGGGTCTGATATCTCAACATGGCGAGTCCAGCCTCCAGTGTGCAACTCTCTTATCTGCTATCGGCTTTTCCTGGTCTGTCTCCCAAGGAAAAGTCCCACCCCATCATTTCTGCTACAGAAGGGCGAGGGATCCTCTTTCTCAAATATACCACATTAGTATGATCTGGGTTACATTTCTGCTCCACTGTCCATGGCCAAACCAATGCCACTTGTTTATAAACATCATGTTTCAACTGAGACAGTCATCCAGGCCAGAAAGATGGATTTCACCCAGATAGAAAGGCAGAGAATGTCGAGAGAAACAGACAAGACACCCGTCTGCAGTCCTGCACGAGTATCAGACAAGGATGGCTTACTCTGGGGCACTGAGATGGTGGAAATTCTTCAGCAGTTTGCAGAGTTTGCCAGTCTCTTTTCTTCCTGCATTAGTGGAATCTGCCCTGGGTTCACCTGTTTGTCTGCCTTTTATTTTATTTTTGCTTGTCTTTGAGACATTATCTTATATATAGCCCAGGCTGGCCCCTTAATTGTTCTGTAGCTGAGGATGATCTTGAACTCCTGACCCTCCTGCCCCTACCTCTCAAGTGCTGGGATCGTCTGCGTGTACCACGCCATGGCACAGTTGTCTTCTAAAATGATGGGTGTTCATCTCTTTCCCATCCTCCAGTGGCTCTTAGTTGCTTCCGAATGAACCCCCAAATCTCAGATGTGACATACAAGACCCTATAAGGGCTGTTCTAATCCCAGAGCCCCCAAGGATCCAGCCACCCTGAAGTTCTTTCAGACTCTAGGAGTAGGTGATTCCTCTCTGGGCCCTGGGTGAGGGAGAGGGAAGCCCCCCCCACACCTCCTTTCTCCTCTTGCACCTCCTCCTATACAGGCTCATTTCTCCCTAGTCTTACAATCTCAGTTTAACCGACCTGTCTCCTGGAAGCCTTCTCTGGCAGGGAACCCTCAAAGATATGAAAATCCACAGATACTGGTGCCCTTTAGAGGCACCCTCCACCCCACCTAGAGGTTCTCTGTTCCTCGGGGTTAGCCAACTCTACATCAAACACACACTTTCATTTATTAACAAGTGTCTGAGGGGACGTGTGTTGATAACCCACCCCGCCACTGCCATTGTACAGGTACAAGCAGGAAGTATGCATGAAATCTCGGTGTGCTCTGCTGAATTTTGCTATGAGCCTAAATCTGACTTGGAAAAATAGCCTGCTTCAAAGGTATATCAAAAGCATCCTTAGTGATCACAAGAAGTATAAATTACAAAAGAAAAATGAAGAGTCGAAAGCATGCTAGAGATTCGTGAGATATTCACGTTCCTCCTCTGAAAGACAACTTAGTAAAACTGGTAATGACGATCATGGCTCATGAAGTTATTACTGAGTTTTTCCCTAAGAAGCTCTCACTTGCAGACATTCTATAAGGAGTGGCCTGTGGCTTTAGTAGAGAATGTCACTTTAGGCTGAGAGAAGATGGCAGTTAGTTAATTTGCATTTAGCAACTGTGGCTGCTATTACCAAGTGAAGGAAAAGAGTAAATGAGGTTTGTCTGCGAGCTACAGGTTGGCCAGTTTCTTCTCGTTCCATTTTTCCTCTCAGCGCAAACAGTAAGGATGTAACGTGAGCAGAAGTCACCGGTGCTCAATTAGGGAAGAGCACTGGCGCTGGTAGCTACTCTCAGCCTTTCTCTGCCTGAACTATAAAAATAAACCATGTTTTATCAACTGTGCTTCTCGAAGAAGTGTGTCTCTTGAGAAATGCAAAAATTAAGCTCTAAGTATACTATGCAGTAATTTTGAAATATTGTATCTTCTTACACCAGATTGAAAACACATTCTGTTTGAAAATACAGCTCTTATGAAGACCTCGTGCTGCAAATGTTCAAATGGTGTTGGTTATTTTGAAATAAATTGTTACTTTTTATACCCACAAAGGAAAAAGCAAACAGGCACAATGAATCACCATTTTTGTGGCTGTTGGCACAGGTCACTGCAGGATGGCCTTGGCTTTGACTGTTGCCGGTGTTTGTGGAAGTATCTGAAGGAGATGCCATCTTCTCCTTGTCCATCCACACTCCATGAGTCTGTAAAGTTCTCCAACCTCACCGTAGGACAGAAAATAATTGAGGAGATCCAGGCCAAGGCGATATCGCCAGAAGGTGTTCCTCAGTGCCTGCTGCCGCTGCAAGAATCACTTTTCACAGGTATGTTTTCAGTTTCTGCATATTATGTATGTCGTCATAGCTACACAAACCCTTCAGCTCTTTGTTTCTAAGTTACTGAAGATTGGGGCCCTTCTCCTCTCAGGAAAACGTATTTTCCTTCTGTGCTGTGAGCAAGCTCTCCTGGATGTGCTGCTTCTGATGCTATCGATTTGATTTAGAGCCCGAATTGGAGGTAAAGGTCAGAATCCTTTTCTTAAAAGCTCCAGCACGCATGGCAGTGTCCGCTTTCCTTTCATGGGGGAAGTTCTTCCTTGTTAGAGACTGCGATGATACATTTTAGCAAATGAGAACACCGCAGGGCCAAGGCTTTGTCACCAGTCCGTTTGGCCACTGGTTGCCTAGGAAACTGGCGCTCAAAAGCAGTGTCATAAAATAACAATCCCCACCTCTTCGGGCCAGATTATGTCATAGGGTAGAGCTCTGCTAGTCAGCTGGTCTCTGCCCTATGCAGTGTTAGCTGGACCAATGCAATGCATGTGTCTGTACCATTCACGATGGAGTTTGACATCTCATCAGTGATACATGGAACAGGTGGTCGGGGCTGGCCTCTTTTTTCAAAGTAGTCTTTGATCCACAAGCTCCTTAAGATAAATACATTAAGGGTATTTGACTTGTTTAATTTTTAAGTAAACTGACGCAGAGCTAGGAAAGTGATTCAGTTGGTACATCCCTAGCAATCATGAAACTTTCGGCTTGGTCCCCAACACAGCATTAGAAGTTCAAGATCATCTTTGGCTACACTGACTGTTTGAAGCCAGCCTGGGATATATGAGACCCTGTCTTAAAAATAAAACAACAAACTGGGTGGTGGTGGCACGGGCCTCTAATCCCAGTCCTTGGGAGGCAGAGACGGGCAGATCTCTGTGAGTTCAAGGTGAACCTGCTCTACAGAGTGAGTTCTATGGCAGGCTCCATAGTTACTGGGAAATTCTGTCTCAAAGCTCCTAAATAAATAAATAAATAAATAAAGTGGCCTGGAGAATATAAACTCCTAATATGGTAAACAATTACAAAGCACTGATTTTTCTTTGTAATTTGGTAAGAGTTTGCATTATTTTGGCCTCGGATTCTCTTGCATGTCAAAACTAGTTTCATTGGTATTTGGTTATGGAGTGTTATTTCATTTGTCTTTTAGTAAATAAAGCTTGCCTGTTGTAAAAGGGCCACTTGGTCATTTCCTGGCCACCCAGCAGCTCAGACCCGAAATAAACACACAGATACTCTATTATTTAAAACACTGCTTGGCCCATTAGCTCTAGCTTCTTATTTGCTAATACTTATATCTCAATTTAGCCCATTTCTAGTCATCTGTGTATTGCCACGTGGCTGTGGTTTACCACGTAAAGTTCTGTGATGGAGGTGGGTCTTGTAGCTTATCTGTTGCTTTCATTGGTTAACTAATAAAGAAAACTGCTTGGCCTGATAGGATAGAAAATTAGGTAGGCAGAGTAGACAGAACAGAATGCTGGGAGAAAGAAGCCAAGTCAAGCAGTCGCCATGATTCTCCCACTCCAGACAGACGCAGGTTAAGATCTTCCCTGGTAAGCCACCTTGTGTGCTACACAGATTATTAGAAATGGGTTAGATCAATAAGAGGCTGGAACTAATGGGCCAGGCAGTGTTTAAAAAATACAGTTTCCGTGTAATTATTTTGGGTATAAAGCTAGCCGTGTGGGCGGCCGGGCACCAGGAACGTAGCCCGCTGCTCCTTATTACTACAGTTCTGTCCTGCTCTGGTGGGGCTACATGGCTTCTCTATGACTCCGCTCTTCTTTCTCCCAGCATTCAGTTTTTCCTGCCTACCTAAGTTCTGCTCTATAAACAGGCCAAAGCAGTTTCTTTATTCACTAATGGTATTCACGGCATACAGAGGGGAATCCCGCATCACTTGCCTGAAGATCAGAGTGCAAAGCAGCCGCACTGGTCAGCCTTACAGACCAGGCAGTGGTCTGTGACACACACCTTTAATCCCAACAGCCACACTAGTTTGCCATAGAAACCAGGCGGTAGTGGTGCACACCTTTAATCCCAGCACTAAAAGAGGAATGTAAGACGGGAGGAGACAGCTCTCTCACACACAGTCTCAGAGGATTCCTGGAGGCAGGATTGCCATTTCGGCCTGAGGTAGAGGTAAGAGCCAGTGGCAGGCTGCTTGCTTTTCTGGTCTTCAGGTTGAACCCCAATATCTATCTCTGGGTTTTTATTACTAGCACTACACAGTTATATGCACAGTCTTAAGATGGCTGCAGTGGAGTTAGCAGTAGCAGTAACTCTCAGAGAACCAAGTATCTGGTGTTCTCAGTCACAGTGGCCCTGGTAAACGTGTCAGCTGCTACAACAGTTGGGGTCTGTTCTTCTTCACCACTCTGCTGTCTGCTCAACACATTCCTGCTAAATTTTGTCCACTGCCTGCCTGCTCTCACCCAGTTTCAGGGTTCCTGGGTCTCAGGTTCAGTTTCCTTCCCCCTCCAGAGTTATCCTCAGCCTCAGAGCTATCCCTGGCTTACCTCCTGCCCCTCTGAGCTCTGCCCAGGGATCCTCACTGTTCCTGGAGCGCAGTGACAGGTATGGCCCTGCCTCTGTGCCTCTGCCATGCTGTTCCCACTGTGTACAGTTGTTCTTCACTTCAGTCTGGCCTCTGTAACTTTGCAGATTAAGATTTGGCCAGTAAGAAATCCTGTTTCCTGTCTGTGTCTCAGGCTCAGTTTTCTGCTTTCCAGACTCTACTCTGTGAATTTTTGATTGAAGTTAAAAATAACAACTGAATTCTGTTATATTTTATAGCATATGTTTATTGTACAAAATGGTATGGTTAGTATATTTATATATATATATAAAATGTTCTTTGATATTTGGTGCCAGGTTCCCATCCCTCATTCTTGAAGAAGTGTGGGACCAAGGTCTGTATTCTGCCAATTATATTTTAAGTAAATGCTGATTGGCCAGTATCCAGGCAGGAAGTATAGATGGGACAACTGGACAGGAAGTAGAGGCGGGTCAACGAGAACAGGAGAATTCTGGGAAGACAAAAGTTCCTTTGGCAGTTGCGAGTCTGCCACAGAAGAAGCAAGATGTGACTGCCTCCCTGAAAAAGGTACCGAGCCATGTGGCTAACACAGATAAGAATAATGGGCTAATATAAGTTATAGGAATTAATAAGAAGCCTGAGCTAATGGGCCGATCAGTTTATAGTTAATGTAGACCTCTGTGTGATTTCTTTGAGGGAAACGGACAGGACAGAAAACCCTGACAACACTGACATTTCCCTTCCTCTCCCTAGATGGTCCTCCCTTCTCTTCTCCACTTCCCCGAGTCTAGCTTCTACATATAAGAAGAGACTTACGCTATTTGTCTTTCTGAGTCTGAATTATTTTGCTTTATTTTTCCAAAATACTCAGGAAATAAAATTCTATGAATTTTTAAACATTTTCCCCTTCAACAGCTTTTCACAATGCTATACTTTTCAAGGATATAGTAATGATATAATATGGTAAGAAACATTTTTTTTTTTACCTCTGGTTTCCTGAAAATTGAATTTATATGACTTCTGTCTTTGAGAATTGGTTTCTAAAAGTGAAATAAATTAGCGAAAAAGAAGAAGCAATGATTCCAGTGGAAGAGTTAATTAATAGCTATATACTTACCATTTCCTTAGTTGATCATTATCCTCTAAAGTTTAATTATTAATTATTAATTAAAACTCAAAGATTTCCTCAAGATATTTGCTCCCTTGTATTTTATAAATGTCACTGCTCTTGTTTTTTCAAAAAAATAAAAACTTAGATTTATTTTGTTTTATGCCTATGGGTGTTTTCCCTACATGTATGTATATACAACATATGTGTGCCTGGTACTCAGGGAGGTCAAAAGAGGGCACAGATATCCTGGGAGTAGAACCATCTCTCCGGCCCCTGAACATCACTTCTTAATAATATGATTGATAGTAATTATGTAAATCAAAATTTTATTGGCATATGGTCACTGTACATAGGGCTGGGTGTAAGTATCACGGGGACATTTTCATCCAAGGAAATAACATCCTTTGAGTATGTTCTACCCTCATCATTCCCTATTATCTACTTATTCCTTAGACAATTTAGAATCCACTTTCATGCTTCATATATTTGAGTTTTGTCTTTGGTTTTTTGAGACAGGATTTCTCTGTATAACAGTCCTGGCTGTCTTGGAACTCACTGTAGACAGAAGTTTCTGTCCTACCTGCTCCTGCAGCTGTTCAGGCCCAAAGAAGCACACAGAGGTATATAGTAATTATAAACTGGTTGACCTGTCAGCTCAGGCTCATTATTAACTAGCTCTTACAACTTAAATTAACCCACAGTTCTTGCCTGTATTAGCCATGCGGCTTGGTACCTTTTACCATTGAGGCATTCTCATCTTGCTTCCTCTGTTTGGCTGGTGACTGACTCTCTGCCTTTTCTCTTCCCAGAATTCTTCTAGTCTGGTCACCCTGCCTATACTTCCTGCCTGGCTACTGACCAATCAGCATTTTAAAAACCAGTATGAGTGACAAATTTGTCAAGAGCATTTTTCACAGCAACTTACTCTGTAGACCAGGTTGGTCTCGAACTCACAGAGATCCCCCTGCCTCTGCCTCCTGAGTGACCAGATTAAAGGTGTGCGCCACCAATGCCTGACTTATATTTATAATTTTTTGTATTCATATAAAATCTGGGATTCACAAATGAGAGAGAACATGTAATATTTGTCTTTCTGACTTCATTTACTTAAGATGATACCCTTCTGTTGAGCTCATGGATCATACTTTGCCCATTCCTCTGTAGGTAGATACTTAGGTCACTAGCTGTTGTGAACAGTGTAGCAATAGACATCGAGGTGCAGTATCTCTGATATGTTGACATAGAATATTTTAGGTAAATACCAGGAGGTATAAAGGGGCTGTTCAGTTTTAAGGGAAGCTCCATATGGATTTCTGTAGAGCCTGTATCAGTTTACATACCCACCCAGTATATAGGGACTTCTGGCCACATCTTCACCAGCGTTTGTTGTTACTTGTTGTCTTAAAGACTACCTTTCCAAAATGAGCAGAACTGGAGTGTGGTTTTAATTTGCATTTCTCTGATAGCTAGTGGAGTTAGACAATTTTCATATACCTGTTGGCTATCTCTAATCCGTCTTATTGATATAATTTTATTTTTTAAGATTTATTTTATTTTTAATTATATGTGTGTGTGTGTCTGCATGGGATTATGTAAACATGAGTATAGGTGTTTTTAGAGACCGAAGGTGTTGAACTCCTAGAGCTGGAGTTACAGGCTGTTGTGAGCTACTCCTCAGGATTCTGGGAACTGAACTCAGGTTCTCTGGAAGAGGAGCAAGAGTTCTTGAATTTCTTGGCTGTCTCTCCAGCCTTCATACATTTTTTAATGACTTATTTCTTTCAGCTATGATTTCCTTACCTGTAAGGGAAGGACAGTAGTCATTTTACCTTAAAGAAGAGTGAAGATGCTATGGAATAAGGAGTGGAAAAACCTTTATAAACTATAAAATATAATAATACTAGAAACCCCAGGGCCACCGCTCATTTGAACTTATTTATCTTGTCTCTCAGTTTTCCTCTAGACACCCACTTCCTCCCAAAGACTGTGTCCTTGTTACAATGACTAATGTGGAAGGGGAGTAACATTGTTTCCACCTAATGGAAATGACGTTGGCTATAAACCATGGGCTCCTTAAATGATCAAATAGCTGTGTTAATTAAGAATTTACACTTTCAGTGTTTAACTGAGAAGATTAACATTGCCAGGAATTAGACATTGTTTTCTTGATTGCTAATTTATTCTATTTCTGTGCAACATAGTAGCAACTATGTCTTTATCTTTCAGGTGAAAATGTGCTCCCTTTATTGGAACTATTAAGAGTATCGAGTCCAGTACCTTATAATGGATGAATTTTTAAAAATTCAATTTACAAAAAAAGAGCAATCCCAAGAGACATAAAGATGTGGAGGTTGAACAGGGACCGTGAAGGGAATTTGGAGAGCCATTCAGACTGTCTGCAAGTACAGTGCCCATCACCATTGGTTGCAGCTCAGAAGAGCTTTGGTATTATAGCAATCTGAGTATATTTTTTCCAGATGAAATAGAGATTATTCTCTAACAGGATTTTTGTGTGACATACCTGTAGAAGTCAAAATCGAAATGAGCTTAAATTAGTAGTTCTAAAAGATGGCTCTTGAATTATTCATCTTTTCAGTAGAAAATACACCTTACCCCCTTGTCTCATCTAAAGACCTCAAACTACAGTTTAGTTCAAATATATGTGTAAAAGACAAATACACAAAGTATGTATTGCATCTTCATGTGTATAGAGTACATTTTAAAAGTGCATATTTTAAGATAACATATTTATAGCAAATCAAAATAAGAAGGTTTTGTTTTTTTTTTTTTTTTTTTTTTTTTTTTTTTTTACCTGATTTTTGTAGAAGCCTTTCAGGAAGGAGCTTTGTCTCATAACTAATGCAATGCTAGCATTAATTGGTTGAACCCGAAGGAATTTCCACCTAATTAGATACCCAGAGAGAGTGGATATTGCTTCCAGGCAATTCACATTCCCAGAAGCAAAAAATACCTGCATGTTGTTGACACGGAGGTTGCACATTGGTGTAGAAATGAGTGCATTGGTGCACTCTGCTCCCTGACAGGTTCTGTCGAGGCAAGGCCTCACTCTGGCTGTGAGCCTCCCTGAGTCTCCCCTGCCACTGTGGGGCTCCGCAGCTGTCCTGTGAGCGTGAGGTGCTCTCTGCTCACAGGAGTCATGGCTTCTCATGTGATCCGGGATAGAAACGGAGAGGAAGCACTTTCTGTCAATGCAGCTCATGAAGGAGATGACCTGTATGAGCTCCCTGGGCACCTCTCCTATCTGAGGCTTGTCATGGAGCTTAGCGTAGCGTAAGCAGAATGTAAACAAATGACTCAAACTTGGAATTACAGCATTGCTGCCACAAACTCTTAGAGCGGGAGGCAGAACATGGCCTCAGTGGGCGGCCATGTTGTGACTTCCACTGATTGTCTCTCTGGGATGGCAGCTGGCCTTTCCTTTCCCTTGATTACGGCCTACTATGTGGTGGAGGGGTAAGGAGTTCCTCAAGTCAACTTCTGACCAGCAGAGGCTTCCCACAGTGAAACAGGAGCTTCCCGAGGCTCAGGGTGATTTCTGTCAGGCGGCTGTGTCCCTAAGCTCTTCTATGGCTTGTGAGCTAATATTAGCGGCTTGCCTTTTCAAGAGAAATTCCATCTGTCCTCAGAAGGAATTAAACTGATGGGGCAGAATGGGCAGGGGGTAGAATGACATTTAATCGCCCAGCAACTTGACAAGCACTGATCCTGTTTTTATTACTTGGGAGTTATCGTGGCTTTTCTACATTATAAGCCATCCCCATTGTCTTATTTTTAGAACATTGGGTGACAGAGATGGAAAGCACCTATTAAATAGCAAATGTCTAATCCAAAGGAAGTAGAAATAGCTAAGCTAGACACTGGCCATCCACTGGGCATCTTTAAGCTTTTCAGTGAGAATGTAACACTAATTCTCGGCTTCCTCGGTTGTGCACCTTGGTCCGTGGAAGTCCAGGCAGCTGGCTCTTTTGCATCTGCCTTTGTCATTGGGAAGGGTTATCTGGAGGTTTCCTTGTGCCATGGCAAATTGCTTAAGCATTCTGCCAGGGTTACAGTCCTGAAATAAGCCTGGCAGGACTGGGGAAATGGTTCCATAAATAAAATGCTTGCTACAGATGTGTGAAGACCTGGGTTTAGATCTCAGCACCCTCCCAAGAAGCAGGACTTTGAGGAGCCAGCTTGTAATTCCAGCACTGGAGAGGTAGAGACAAGATGATCCTCAGCCCCTGGCCAGCTAACCTGGCTGAATCTGTGAGCTCTAGGTTCCGTGGAGCGAGATTGGAGAAGATGCCTTATGTTGTCCTTTGGCCTCCACAACACTCAGGGTCTGAAATGAAAGGGACGGTCTGCTGTAAGGAACCACAGTGGTGTATTAGGTCACGTTTGCCTGGTAGTATATGTTACTAGATGGTTATTTATTTTCATGACAATTTTCTGGTTGAGGCAAAATCCACCAGTGTTTTATTTTGAGAGTAGAATATCCTGTAGAGATCAAAGAAGGGCTACTCTGTGCCTTGCTTGTTTTTTTGTTTTTTTTTTTTTTGTACAACAAATTTTAATATTTTTCTTCTTTCCACTATCCGAGCACTCTGAGCAGTGATTCCAGTGGGGGTAGGGTGGGGGTGTTACCAGCATGTTCTTCAGCCATATCAAGCTCTGCTGGTCCAGGCAGAGCCCCTGGAAATGCCTTTAAGAAAGTGGAGTGTCTGGGAGGCAGTGGCAGGTGAAGCTACGTGAGTTCAGGGTCAACCTGGTCTACAGAGAGAGTTCCAGGACACAGAGAAACCCTGTCTCAAAATATCAAAGCAAAACAGAAAAAGAAAGTGGAGTGTCCGGGGCTTTGTAATCACACAGCTCTGGCCCGGAAGCCACAGTCTCTCAGCACCATCACCGGCTTCAGGAGGATGTAAAATCCATTGGAATGGATTCTTCCACTTGTTGCTTAACAGCATCTGTCCAAGTGTCTTTCTGAAAATGCTGTTTCCATAGCTATTCCTAAGTGACGCTCAGATAGGTTTGGAAAATGATGGGTTTAGCATAGAGACAGGCTCTCTCTCTCTCTCACACACACACACATTTTTTTTAAAGGTTGAAACATTTTATTCCTTGTTTTTCTGCTCCAGTAAACACATCTGAAATCGGGTATATCATTATTTTGTTGTTGTTGTTGTTGAAAAAATTTCCACCTCCTCCCTGCCTCCCATTTCCCTCCCCCTCCTCCCATTCCTCTCCCCCTCCCCCTCCCCCTACTCCTCTCCCCCTTTCTCTCCTCCTCCCCCCACTCCATTCTCCCTCCCTCTCGAGTCTGAAGAGCAGTCCGGATTTCCTGCCCTGTGGGAAATCCAAGGTCCTCCCCTCTCCATCCAGGTCCAGGAAGGTGAGCATCCAAACTGGCTAGGCTCCCACAAAGCCAGTTCATGCAGTAGGATCAAAACCCAGTGCCATTGTCCTTGGCTTCTCATCAGCCTTCATTGTCCGCCATGTTCAGAGAGTCCGGTTTTATCCCATGCTTATTCAGTCCCAGTCCAGCTGGCCTTGGTGAGCTCCCAATAGATCATTCCCACTGTCACAGTGGGTGGGCGCACCCCTCGCAGTCCTGACCTCTTTGCTCATGTTCTCCCTCCTTCTGCTCCTCATTTGGACCTTGGGAGCTCATTCCTGTGCTACAATGTGGGTCTCTGTCTTTATCTCCATCCATCGCCAGATGAAGATTCTAAGGTGATATGCAAGATATTCATCAGTATGGCTATAGGATAGGGTCATTTCAGGTTCCCTTTCCTCAGTTGCCCAAGGTACTAGCTGGGGACATCTCCCTGGACACCTGCAAGGACCTCCTGAAACTGAGAAGCTTCTGTAAAGCAAAGGACACTGTCACTAAGACAAAAAGGCAACCCACTGACTGGGAGAAGATCTTCACCAACCCTGCAACAGACAAAGACCTGATCTCCAAAATATATAAAGAACTCAAGAAACTAGACTTTAAAATGCTAATTAACCCAATTAAAAAATGGGGCACTGAACTGAACAGAGAATTCTCAACAGAAGAAATTCAAATGGCCAAAAGACACTTAAGGTCATGCTCAACCTCCTTAGCGATCAGGGAAATGCAAATTGTCTCTCTCGTTCTTTACTTTGCATCCTGACCACAGTTTCCCCCCCTCCACTCCTCCCAGTCCTCCCTCTCCAACTTCCCCTCTCCCCCAGATCCTCTCCTCCCGGAAGTGGCTTTTGTCAGGCATGTTATCACAGGTATGAGAGGTGGAACAAACACACGCTGGCTCTCCTGGTCTCCACAACAGAGCTGGCGTGTCGTGCAGTATAATGCCCCTGCATTACTGCCTGATTACACTGCATCTAGGGCTGTGTTCATAGGGAGACCTGTGCTTCTCACTGCTCGTGTGGATGCATGTCTGTAAGTCTGTGTGCTTATCATTTCTTCAGCCTCACTGAGCGCAATATTGTTAACTGTGGAGCCACTCTGGGTGTGAAGTCAGCTTTATACTCAAAAAAATAATCTCAGCTCTCATGATAGAATATAATAAGAAGAGGCTGAAATTATGCATGTGTGTGCACACACGCATACACATACAAACACATAGTATACACCATTGCCTACTGTTGAAGGTGTGTTGAGTATAAATCACTTTTTAAGAAAGGTTTAAAATAAAATCTGGATACTTAAGATACTTAAAGATAGAAACAAGGGAGGAAGGCAGTTTCTGAAGCAGAGATTCTGTCTCACTAGCAGGAAGATCCCCAAGAGAACAAAGGGGGTCAAAGATACAGGAAGCTGGAGAGTGGTTATTGTGGTATTTATTTAGATTACAGGACTCCAGGGTGTCTGGTATTTTGCTCTACTGCTACTGGTTTTATGGTTTCTCCTTCCTTCTAAAGACTCATTCGTTAAAGTTACTGCTGCTTCTCAACATTCTACTTGTAGCCCCAAATATAGAAAAACAAAAATGGGTTCTGATGCCTTTGGGGGACGGATCATATAATAAAATGAAAAACTGATTTCAAGTCAAGAGACATGTGAAGGTTTTTCCTCAGGTTCTTCCCAGGATAGCTAGTTCTCAGGGCTTGCCCGTGCAGATACCCAGCTCTCAGGAAAGAGGTCCTGAAGCTTCAGTTCGACATGTATAGCATGTTGAGGGCCCAGAAACTCTCCTGAACCATTTTACTAAGATCCAAGAAAGAGATCGATACTACCATCTTCCCTTTCAAGTCACGTAAATGTCTAATAACCTTTTTATTATTGTATTTGAATCTAACTTCAAGATGTGTGTGTGCGCACGCAAGCTTGCATGCATATGTGCATGTGTGTGCAAGCATATGTGTGTTGTGTGCATGTGTGTCTGTGTGGTGTGCTGTGTGTGTGCATGTGTGTGTGTGCACGAGTGTATGTGTGTGCGTGTGTGTGTGTGTGTGTGTGTGTGTGTGAAGGTGAAAAGGCAATAAAAAGAAAATTCAAACAGGAACTGTGTCTCCCATGACAGGAGTACTCTGGTACTGTTCCAATGAGGCACAAGCTGGGGCTACAGCTTAGTGGTACAGCATTTCCCTGGTATGCACAAAGCTTGGGTTCAATCCCTGGCATTTTAATAAATGCATAAATAATAAGTAAAGTGTAGGTGTGGTCTTTATTTTATGAGCACCACTTGGTCCAGGAAGTAGATCAGAGTAAAGAGGTGTTAATCCCTGAGGACTGAGATTCTCGGCCTCATTTGCAGCTTGTTGCTTGTTGTTTTTGCATTTGCAAGCAGAATGACTGGACTTCAGTGTAGACAATTCAGAACAATAGACTGGGGAAACTTAACCGGTTAAGGCTGGCGTGGTAGTCTCTGTTTTCTAGGCTGACTTCGTGCCCTCCACCTGACTTGGTTTCAGAGAGACGCTTGTTAGAGTAGCTACTGTTACCCTTGGTCTTCCTTCCCAGAGTCTGACAAAGCCCAATGACGTCATGTGGCCCAAGGTTGAACCCCTGCTCGGAACTCCTCATCTGGGTCAATATCTTTTACTTCCCACAGTGCTTGCCGCCCCCAATTTGCGCAGGCTCCCATTTTACCATTTTATTTCCTCTTTGGAGGAAAGCACCGTCCTCACTGTGTCTCAAGAAAATATTGAATTTTGTTTGCATCCCCCTGAGCTAGCATCTCTGATCCAGAAGAGGTGACCCAGAAAGCAGCAGGACTAATCCACATTTAGATAGCTCCGGGTTTTATTTCTACTTTCCATAAGCTATTTATGCTTCCATGTGTCAGAGGCTGCAAGTCCAGCAGCAAACACCAAAATTTCAAATTGATTTTTTTTTTAAACTTGATTTGTTTTTCTCCTGTTTTGTCTCTCTGCCTCACAGCAGAATTCGGCTGATGTTTCAGTGTGTCCTTAAAAAGTACAGTCCGTAAAAAGCAAGAATTTAGTCTAGTTTCTTCTAAGAGCTAGTCTCAGCTCTTTGGATAGGAGCAAGCTGAATTAGATTTGAGCATCCCTTCAAAGTGGGGCAATGTCAATGCTGTTACTTTCTAAGGAAAGCAGCCTCCTGGAAAAGGCCTCAAGACACTGCCAAGATCAGCTCGCCACTCCTTCTACTTCAGCCTACAGTCCCCTGGGGCCACCTCAAAGCAGCGAGTCTCCATCCAAAGTCTGCAATGAATGCTGTTAGCTGAACTAAACATGGGGAGGCAGAGACAGAATGAGCTCTAGGATTCACTGGTCGGCTAGCCTAGCCAAATCGGAAAGTTCTGGGTTCAATGAGAGACCCTGACTCAAAACAAGATGGAGAGAGATGGAAAAAGACACCTGGCCTCCACACACACATACGTGTGTGACCACATCCCCCCAGGCATGTATACACATAAATACATAAAAGGCAATGGATCAAATAAAAATGGTTGGATAAGCTTGGAAATGATCTACTCTCCCCAGTTAGCCACAGGCTCACATTGTCGTGAAGTGGAAGACAAGAATTCTCTGACTTCCTGAAGGCATTCCGTTTGTCCCTGGATGGAACCAAGGTCTTTCAAAGTGGCACAGATCTCCATCATTTTGAGCAGCCCGGGGCTGTGTGCCATTGTGTGCTTTTCTTTGAGATAGGATTTTCAGAGCTGTGGCTCCCCATAAAGATGCAGTTTCCAGTAAGCAATTCTGATGATGTATCTTGGCAAGCGAAAACCATGTATTTAAATTCACCATCCCTGTTTGAGTGACATGAACTCCAACAGAGATGCTATATAGGAGGTCAATCTTGGGATTAAAAACAAGCCAATTAAACAGTCAGACCTTTGTTTTATTTCATTTTATTTTACTTATTCTTTTTGTTTTGTTTTGGTTTGGTTTTTCGAGGCAGGGTTTCTCTCTATAGCTTGGTGCCTGTCCTAGAACTCACTCTCTAGACCAGGCTGGCCTTGAGCGCACAGAGATCCGCCTACCTCTGCCTCCAGAGTGCTCAGATTAAAGGTGTGCGCCACCACAGCCTGGCTATTTATTCTTGTTTAATTCTTATTTAATGATATTTTTCTATTGCCATGCGTGTGAGTATGCATGTGCCTCAGCATGCAGAAGGGGGTCAGAGGACAATTTTGCGGAGTCAGTTTACTGGGAACCAACATAAAAGTGGATTCCCAGGACTGAACTTGGGTTAACAGGCTTGTGTGGCAAGGGCCTTTGTCCACTGAGCCATCTCTTCAACACCCATCCGTCCATGCTCTAGCGTGACATTTCTTTTGCCCTCTGACTTTGGAAAGCATACAGGTTAAGGGGTCTGCTTCCTGAATTCACTTCTCTGGGGAAGATATTAGTGAGGAGTTTTAAAAGCCTTTAACTGAAACAGCACCATTGGCCATAAAACCCAAGATAAAAATTGCTGGTACTTAGATAACAGCAACAAAAGCTTCATTTAAAGATGTATTTAAAGCTGGAGGAGGTCACTCTGGAGAGTGCTGTGATGTGAGAGGGGCTGTGTGCCATCATGAAAGGCCTCCAGCGTCTGTGTGTAGCTGAATGCGTGCGGAGTGAACGAGGAGCTCACTGGGAAGGCAGCCTGAAGGTTCAGCTTTATGACAATCTGGCACTCAGAGCTGTAATGGGCTGTCTCTCAGATGCGTGGAGTAGAGGGACAGCCTCCTCTTTGGGAAAGATCCAAGACTCCATGTCACATGTAAATAGATAATGGGTTTGCTGCCATTTGTGAATCCAGCACTTGGGAACGAGGCTGAGTCACAATGACGACCTTGGGAGGGAGGCTGAGGCACCAGGATGACCTTGGGAGGGAGGCTGAGGCACAAGGATGACCTTGGGGGGGAGGTGAGGCACAAGGATGACCTTGGGAGGGAGCCTGAGGCACAAGGGTGA
>NW_004949097.1:15061597-15062970 GCF_000317375.1 Microtus ochrogaster | reverse complement strand
AGGATGACCTTGGGGGGGAGGTGAGGCACAAGGATGACCTTGGGAGGGAGCCTGAGGCACAAGGGTGACCTTGGGAGGGAGGCTGAGGCACAAGGGTGACCTTGGGGGGGGGAGGCTGAGGCACAAGGGTGACCTTGGGAGGGAGGCTGAGGCGTAAGGGTGACCTTGGGGGGGAGGCTGAGGCACAAGGGTGACCTTTGGGGGGGGGAGGTGAGGCATGAGAGGTCAGCATGGGTCATATAGCTAGACTTCTCTGTGAAACAAAACAAATGGGGGGAAAAAGCCAATGCTAAGAATTTGCTAAACTGAAAAATTAAAATGTCGGGGAAGGGCAGTGAAAAACCTTTTATTTTCCAGGTCTTTGGTAGCAAACTGTCTTGGAAACAAAACAACCTGGGACCAAGCCACCTTGGGCATGCAATCTTGAAAATGCATAATGTCAAAATGAGAAATTTCCCTACCCCAGGGAGCATCCAGGGGGCAGCAGGTGCTGCTCTCAGCTGTCTCTGATGCTTCCCAAAGCAGCTCTGCTGAAATCAGGGTGTCGACTGGTGCTTCAGGAGTCTGACTCAGAGAGCCTGCTCTAGCCTGAGCTCGGGTAACACTGAGCATTGTTGGTCCACACTGGCAATAAAGTGCTAGGGAAGATGTGGCGTGATGGACGGACGGGCACAAGAGTATCTGTGAGCTGTACCCAGAGTCCGAAGACTCCTGTGAGAACACAAGTCACCCCACTATACTGAGTTCACACTGTGCACCCTAGGAGAAAAGCTTGCAATAACAACACGACGCTAATGCACACCCGAAAACAGCCTTGAGAGAGTCCCCCAGTGACTTAGCACAAAGGTCAGGGTTGAGCTTCATACCCTGTTGGCACTAAGAAGCAAGCATAGTTTGGAGTGCCTCTGCACCCCTATTCCTCTGCCTCCAAGGGCTGTGCAGACCACCAAGGGGCTGGAACAACACGGCTAACTCCAGCATAGCAGTAGTGAGGCTTCTGTGTTATGGCCACAGACAAAATGTCAGATGGTGGCCCGATGGTTCCCTGGGGCACCAATGACAAAATCTTTACTGACAAAATACTAACTGAGGCCCCAGAGCTCCTCTAAGCCAGCTGTGATGATGACAACAGCCATCCCATAGGACCACAGAGTCAACCTGTCATTGCTACAGAAGTCACTTGTGCCCCACAGCTCCATACATTGTGTTTGAAATTTGTTCATATTGAGTAGAAAGCCAGGCCTGTCCATGCCAGGGGATCAGCTCTGCTTGGAGCACTCTGCAGTGGAATGAGCATTCCCAGGTCCCTGTCACAGTCTGCAGTGGATGCATTCCCAGGTCCCTGTCACAGTCTGCAGTGGAATGAGCATTCC